>NC_134707.1:90355318-90435318 GCF_043290135.1 Rhipicephalus microplus | reverse complement strand
CACGTTTGACTTGAATCGATGTGCTCCAGAATTCTATTCAACCATTTTCTTGCGCAGATCATCAAATAAACGTTTTGACCACTCTCTCCAGATGCAAGACTATCGTCTTCGGACGACTTGCAGAGTAACATGTAGATACGGGGCCAGTTTTTTCAAGTCGGGGCACTCATGAACCAACTCGGACTCTCGTTTGCTACTCTTGCTAAGGTGAATAAAAAAAATGGAACAGTGAGATGTGGAGAGACTGTGACATGGGCCTAGTGTTCTCGAATAATAATGGAAATGAATTAATGAGTCGTTTAGGTTGCACACAAACAGCGCGATAGCCTATGTCTTCCGTGGAGCAGAAAAATACTTGACCGTGATGTGGCAAACGAACTGTTCTCAGACAAAGAAAGTCGTATTGTCTATTCGGCGCTGATTTCCAGATCTCTTTCTTAAGCAGGACGTCGTCCAAGTAACCATGCAGAATATTGTCACCACGTAGGAAGAAACAGACAAAGCGTAGGACACAGCGAAGAATGAGTGAAAAAAATAAAGGCAGTAAATAAGGACAGAGTAGGCATAAACCATGGAATTATGTCGGAGGAACTACTGGCAAATAATGGAGCTATTTTCTGTCTTTCGGGCACGTTTTGCATGTGCTACTTCACCCGCATCTTTGTTGTTGCTCAGAGTACACCCGCACTCTGGCAGAGCTGCGGGAGAGGAGGAGGGGGCCATCCAGACATAAGGTCGCGCTCCTGTCAAACAGCCCCCAACGTCGTTAAGCTTGAATTCCGCAAAAAAAACCCATCCGGGTGCGTGAATTATGTCAATTGCTGCAGAATAACCACCAGCGCATCAAGGCTAAAGTTGGGACTGAAAGAAGTGGATACAATGCTGAACTCCACCTACTCAGCATCTGTCGATAAGCATAACTCGCATTTCTGCTTGAGTATGGCAATCATCGACGTCTTCTTCCGGAATCCTTTTCGTGCCAATGTGATGTTGACACTGATGCCCAATGCATCGGCAAATCAAGCAAGCTGTGTATACTCATTAGCTCATGACGCGCATCCTGTTGCCATTCGCACCTGTTTTCGCAACTCGCCGCTTCACTTCTACGTCCTCAACCAAAGCTACTATGCTTTGGTTGAGAACCTATGCTACTGCATTGCAGACATTACTATAGACTTAAATTGGTACTATAATTAACAAGAGAGAGAGAAAGACAGCACCCTTGCCGCGGGCAGGCTGTTCTAACCTGAATTGCTCTTTTTCTGCCTCTCAGTTTAGCCTTTAGCGCGTGCCGCGCCTCAGTGGCGCTTTTATTCTTACCCTCGGTCATGACTGCGATAGCCTCCCCAAGGCCAGTTTGCATTGCAGTTGCGAGCTCCGGAGTAGCTTAGTGGTATAATACTGGGCTCGCATGCAGAGGAACCGGGTTTGAATCCCCTTGTGTCCTTGGTGTTTTCTGTTTACTAGGTTTTTACCTTATTTCGCGCGATAGTGCTTACGGACACCGGCGGTGGTGGCGGCGGCGGACGACTACACCGCACGTGAACTTGTGATCTCATAACAGCTTCGCTGTAAAAGATCACCAAGGCTACGTGGGGAAAGCAAGATAGTCGTAGCGAAAGCTCGAAGAGCATCCCTAATAGAACCCGCTGTAGACTCTCTCAGGGCAACCAACGCAACCATACATGCAAGGTGAGCACTATACGATATAGATTGTAAGTTTACATGATATACAAAAACTACTACTATAATTCTTAGCTACAATGCTTAAATTCCACTAATTTAAGATGTGGGCCTAAAGGGGTCATGACATGTTCACCCAACAATTTGCGGTTTTCGGTGAAAAACGGAGGTAGAGGGTTGAATATGCTTGTACACGTGTTAAAACTGGACTGTGAAAGATTATTTCAGTCCAAAATAAGCCGTAGAAATCTTCGGCTGTAAACTCCACCCACCGCCAGTGACTGCCATTTTGCCGTGGCGTGCATGACGTCACAAACCGATGGGAGCAGTGCCGTCGTCTGCTACCAAACGTCACCATCGGCATGCAGTAAGTGCGTTCACTGTGTTGCGAGTTTTGCTCACCGCATGGTCCACACGTGTCGCAAGTGTTGCAAAGTGGTACCGGTACCATCGCCACGACGTCGGCACTGTCATCAGCTAAGGATTTGGGCAATGATTCATCGAGCAGCAGAAGCGGCGATGACATCATGTATGCTGCGCATTTTGATTTCAACCCCATCGCCACCAGCTCGAGCGACGAAGAAAGCATCAAAGACAGTGCGAACCCGGATGCCAACTTCCAAAGCATGTTCTGGAGGGCCTCCTTCAAGACCATCTCAGTCGTTTTCCTAAATACGTAGTAATTTCGACGGATGCAACGCAAAATCTTCAGAAGGCTGGAGTAGGTATTTTTTCTCATCAGCTTAATTGGTCTTTTGCGCTCCGATTGCCTGACTTCACACCAGTTCATCTCGCAGAATTCCTGGCTATTACATTGGTCCTTCGAAAACTAAATTATCAGCAATCAAAAGCTATTATTAGTTCGGATGCTTTGTCTGTATGTACACTCAAACGTCCGCAAAGCAGTCTCCTCTTCTCACGATATTTTGGTCTCTCGTACAGCATAGCCTATCACAAGTTCGGTTTATTTGGGTCCCCAGGCATGCTGGAATTGTACTCAATGAAATTGCTGATTCGCTCGCTTCGGCATCTTTAAATTTCTCGGCGGTGCTAGTAGCCCCACAGTTTCCTTTTATTACTGCCGAACGATTCAAACGCCTGTTAATATTAAAAATGAACGAAACGTCTCCCCTACAATCTGAAGAATTTCGGCACTTGCAATTCACAAGAACAACACAAAATGCCTTTCCCGTCAATGTGAGGTGAACCTCACAAGCTTTTGCTGTAGAGTTCCTCGGTTAAATATTTATCTTAACAAATCAGGATTTTCATTACCTAACCTATGTGCAGTTTGCAATGAACCGGAAACAATAGATCACTTTCTTCTCGCATGCCGCCGTTTCACCTCACTGCGACGAATAATTCTTGAAATACCGATTGGTATGCTCGGATTGCCAGTCAATGCATCTACCCTATTATCGTTTGGAGCCAGTCAGTTTGGTGTGGGCCGCAGTGCTATTCTGTCAGCGCTACAGAGAGAGAGAGAGAGAAAGGGAAGGCCGGGAGGTTAACCAGATATTGGCATCTGGTTTGCTACCCAGCGCTGGGGGCGTGGAAGTAGGGGCAAGAAAGAGGGGGTAGATAGAGAAAAAAAACGCACGCGCACTCACACACAAAAAAAAACACACACAGGAAGGGCGTCCTAGCTACGACCGTTCAGTAAGGCCGGCCGATCGCAAAAAGTGTAGTAGCGCTTTCAAGGGCCCTCTTCTGTGAATTCGCATCCTCTCGATACTGCAGAATTCCCTGTTCCGCCAGAGGTTCATCATCTAATTTGTTGAGTTCCTTGCGAAGGCATAGTCATTGTTTACTATACGCTAGGCAGTCGCAAAGAATATGTTGGATTGTTTCCTCTTTGCCACAGTGGTCACAGGCTGCGGTGTCGGCCATCCCAATGCGGAAAGCGTAGGCGTTGGTAAACGCAACACCCAACCACAGCCTACATAACAGGGTCTGGTCTGCTCGGCAAAGCCTCGACGGGACTTGACGACTTAGCGTAGGGTCAAGCGAATACAGTCGGGCATGCTTGAAGTGTGGCAGATTTCATTGTGATGTGGTTTGCTGGCGAGCAAGCCTGCGGAGCTTTCGTGCAGCATCTGTCCTACAAAGTGGTAATCGGAGTTTATGATCTTCTGTGTTGGCTGAGCGGCAGCTTGATCGGCACGTTCATCGCCGATGATTCCGCAGTGACTGGGCAACCACTGAAATGTAATTTGGTGCCCTTTCTCAGTCAGGTGGTGTATAACCTTTGCTATCTCTAGTACCAGCTGCTCGTGTGGTCCGTGGCGTAAGGCTGATAGTAGAGACTGCAGTGCCGCCTTCGAGTCGCAGAAAATAGTCCACTTGCGTGTAGGTTGATCAACTACAAATTGCAACACGGCACGAAGTGCTGCCAATTCTGCTGCCGTTGATGTTGTTGCGTGAGATGTCTTGAATTTAATTGTCGTGGTCAACCTTGGTATCACTACTGCTCCTGTATAGAGCTGTCCGGCTGAACCGATCCGTCAGTGCGTATATGTGTGGAGTCTTTGTATTTCTCATACAAGTGAAGTAGTGTGAGCTGTTTAAGAGCCGGTGACGACAAATTGGCCTTTTTCTAGACGCCAGGTATGTTAATATTAATCATTGGTTGAGCGAGGCACCATGGCGGAGTCACAGGTCTAGCGGCAGGAGAGAACGAAGTTGGGATCGACTCACCATGTGCGGTCATTGTTTTGCAGTAAGATGTGCATGGTCGGACCACTAGTAGAGAGGCTAGGCGATGTCGAGGAGTTCGAGCGAGGTGTCGTATATGTGTCCTTAGCACTTCCACATTAATGTGGGTCTTGATGAGGTTGTCCCTTGTGATGGTGATAGTTGCCGTTGTTGACGCACTTTGGGGCAAGCCTAAACATATCCGGAGTGCTTGAGCCTGGACACTTTGAAGCATTCGTATGCTTGTTTTACTTGCGTTGGTTAACACAGGTAGGCTGTACCGAAGGAATCCAAAGAAAAGAATCCTGTATAGTCACAACATAGCAGTTCTTTCCAGCGAAGAACTTGAACAAATGACAGATGCCTCTCAATCGCCTTTTCATGTATGATACATGTGAGCTCCATGAGAGGTCGCTATCAATTATAACACCTGGGAACTTGTATGATCGGAGGGGACGTATTCTTTCGCTGTTTATCTGAACGCTGTAGTTCTGCATTCGTTTGCGCGTAAATGCCACAAGTGCACATTTCTCAGAGGAAATTTCCAGACCTCGTTGACGGAGGTAAATAGCAACTTGAGTGGCAGCTCTCTGAATTCGCGCTCGCAGCTGTAGACGTGTTACTGCAGACGTCCAAACGCAGATGTCGTCCGCGTACATTGACAATCTGACAGTACTTGGCAGATGCTCATTGAGAGCTATTAGAGTCAGGTTAAATAGGATAGGGCTAAGTATGCCAACCTGGGGAACGCCACGGTGGCTGTAATGTAGCGAAGTGTCACCATCCTCGGTTCTCACGAAAAAGGATCGCTCAAAGAGATAGCCGCGTAGCCACTGAATTATCCGACCACCCACTCCTACCTCCTTGAGAGCGGTGAGGACAGCCTCATGTGTGACGTTATTGTACGCCCCTTTGACATCAAGAAATAAAGAAGCGTAGAGACGCTCATGGCCTTTTTCATGTTGCACGTAGCTGACCAGGTCTATGACGCTATGAATTGATGATCGGCCACGGCGAAATCCCGTCATAGCGTCCGTGTAGATGTTGTGATGTTCCGGGAACCATTCTAGCCGTCCAAGTACCATCCTCTCTATCACTTTGCCCAAGCAACTAGCCAGTGCAATCGGGCGGTATGATGTGAGCACCAATGGTGACTTGCCAGGCTTCAGTAATGGAACCAAACGGCTGGTCTTCCAGTTAACTGGAAGGGTGCCCTCTCGCCACGAATCGTTGTATATCTCTAGGAGGGTACTCCTTGCACGCTCACCAAGGTGACACAGTGCTCTGTATGATATTCCATCAGGCCCGGGTGCTGATGTCCGTCTACACAAAGCCAGTGCTGCTTTAAGCTCATGAATAGAAAAAAATTGGTCCATGTGGTGATCGTGTGATGTGCCACCACGTGAGAGCATGTAGATGTTGGGATCTGCGAGTTGACCATATAAGTTGGCACAGAACTTTTCTGCCACGTCAACCTCCGATCTCTGTTGAGAGAGGGCTAGAGCCTTGACTAGAGACCGCTGAATGGGAGCTGTCCGGAGCCCTCTTATTGTCCTCCACAAGTGTGATAAAGGCTTGCGAGGATCTAACGACGCGCAGAAGGCTGCCCAACGTTGTGACTCTAGCTTGTCTATGCGGCGTTCTATCTTCTTCTGAAGACGTCTAGCGATTCGTAAATCGTCGATCGCTTTCGTGCGTCGGTACCTTCGTTCCGTACGCCATCGGAGAGCCCGAAGTCGTTCTAATTCCACATCAAATTCGGTTACTCTCGAAGAGCATGTGAGGGTGCACACTGTGTCTTGCACTGTGGACTTGATCACCTCTTCTAAGTCAAACGAGGTGTTCTCTTGACAGCGTTCTTCCATGAGAAATTCAAACTTGGTCCAGTCCACTCTTTGGATAGTTTCACGTACCTTGCAAGGTGATAATCCTCTGATCTTGACATGTGTGGGAATGTGGTCGCTGCCATGTGTTTCTATGTCCGCAAACCATCCAGCACATCTGACGAGACTTCGAGAAACAAAAGCCAAGTCAAGGCAACTGCTGTATCCAGGGCCACGTAAGAATGTTGGGCTGCCATCATTTAACAAGCACAGCTCGTTATCTGAAGCAAACGTTATCAGACTTCTACCCTTTGCGCTGATCTTCGGGCTCCCCCATAGCGTATGGTGGGCGTTGAAGTCTCTGATGATCACCCATGGGCCAGGAGTGGATTATAGGATGTGTCCTAGTCTTCTGTGGTCAAATCTACTTGATGGCGACAGGTATGCACCGACAACAGTGAACTGTCAGCGCTACAAAACAGTGAACTGTCAGCGCTCCTTCTGGTTGCCTGAATGAATTTTTGTACTGTCAGCGCTACAAAAATTTATTCAGGCAAGCGGAAGGATACGCTGCTAGTGTTACTGCCAGATAAACCCAATTCTTTGTCCCCCTTCCTCATTATGTTAATTTGTTTTATATATTCTGGTTTATCGCATTCTTGTGCACTGTTTCACGTTTTTTTTAAAGAAACATTATTATTGTTCCAATCTAATTTCTGTTTCTTTTTTTAGCAAGCGTTGTAAAAAATTATCTATTATGAGATACAGTGTGGCCAATCCCCAATGTGGGTATGAGCCAAGATATCCTAGGCGACAAGACAATTCCAACAGCCTCGGTGTTAGGCAGACGTTGCAGACAGCCTTACGCAACGATAAGTAGCTTTATTTCGAGTGTGCCAGGTTGACAAGCGAGCTTAACGATTAGGAGACGCTGCATTCGCGAGCACACTTTGCGCAATGGAATTTGTAAAGCGTGAAGTTTTTTTGTTTTTTTGCCACCATACTTGCATTCACTACTTAATAGGTGTTGGTAACAATGCTGCACGTACTCACCGTTGCTTTTGCATCTTTTGCTACGTGTGGCATGTATATATCGGAAACGAACGCCATGTACTCAGTGCAATGCTAGGCTTCCTTATGAAACGCATCTTGGCCGAATCTTTGCGGCACGGCGTCCGGCCACAGCCTTGCCTTTTTCACTGGTATACCGAGCTCGCCGAGAAGACGCTCGTCGGCATTGTAGCCATCTGCCGTGAAGTGTGCTGAGCACAAAACGGATGCGTCTCTTTCGCACCAGCCTTTTCTGCGCACATTTATCTCCCAAGCCTTGCGTTTGGCGGGCTCTTTAGCGAACTTGAAGGATGACCCGGTACTCTCCCTGCTCTGTACGCTTTGGCACCCCACAGCGCAGCATGGGCGACACGCTGACATTGCTTCAACCGCTGCAGGTAATTCAGTTCCAGTGGCACGTTGAATAACGCTGAAAAACTCGATTGCAAGCGCAACTGACTATGAAACACGATCGCCCTTCGTACTGCACATTATGCAGAAACTCGCAGAGCAATCTGTTCGTGACGTCAGCGCGCCAGTGTTACCGGACCACTAGGCCGCTCACTCGTTCATAAAAATAATCTATTATAAATTACCGGCCCCACCGATTGCACTGAAATTTCGCCAGGGTGTTTGGGAACGGAAAAGAACCAATGCACACTACACAGATAACGGTTGAAAATTGGGTGTCATAACCCCTTTACCATATACAATAGATTCAAACGGGACCTCTGATAATTTACACCACAATAGTGTATTAATCTCGTGGATAGGATACAACTTCCTAGTTTCTCTATAACCGAAACACACCACTGACAGAAGCGTGTGACTACAATATAATAATAATAATAATAATAACAATAATAATTCTGGTGATTTGCCATTTTAAAATTACCATATGGTTAACGGAGACGTCATATTGGAGAGCTCCGGAAATTTCGACCACCTGGGGCTCTTTAACATGCACCTAAATCAATGCACATGGTTCTCTAAGATTTTCGCCTCCAACTAAAATGCGGGCTTCACGCCTGGGACTCGATCCCGCGACCTGCCGTTCAGCAGCCGAGTGCCTGAGACCACCGTTGCGGGTCCATTGAAGTATGTCAAAATTTAGTGCTTCAAAGTTGAGACAAGCCGCATTAAAATGTACGTCACTACCATCGGTAATTATTTTTGCGTGTTGTCTGATGCTTGTGTAATTCGAACATTATGGGCTGTCAAGTTCTATTAGCTGCCATTAGTAGTTTCGCTCTCACATTTTGCATAGGTGCCTCTGCTTTTCATCCATCAGTTCACCATTTGGTCTCGCTGTATAATTAAATTTATTGTGCCTTTGTCACGTATGGATTTTCAAGAACATGTGTTGCGAGATAGACAGTATGGCCATTGAATACGTATATAATGTATTGCTTGGTATTAATTTATTTCAGGTAGCATTGTGGTATACAAACATATTTGCGTTAACGCTGTGCGTACTTCACTTAGAAATTCCGAATCTTCGTTTACAATTTCACAAAAGTTCATATCAACATTGACGTGTTTTATGTCTGGGTTCGCAAAGCATTGGTTAGCGTCATTTTCATGACAATAAGGTCAGTAAAAAAGCTTGCGGGTATGTCAGAAGGTATTATACACAATGTGTGGCTCAGTTTACACAACGTGTGGCTGTGTCCTGCTAGTGTGAAACGCTCATCGCTATTCCAGCAATTCAAATGGGGTTGTTGGAACGAATTTGTTTGATAATATTTCCGCTCTTAACATGCACGGCGTCGCCATTTATCCGCTGGGCAATACACTACTGCTTTGAAGCGTTGCAGAAGCGCGTGTTTCAAGAATGTGAGCGGGATAACCCTAGATTCCCAACTCAAAAAAAAAGGAACTTTTGCACACTGTTTCCTTAAAAATGAACATGGAACCAGGTAAAAAATAAAAGCGGCACGTGTGCATATTCTCAACTAAAAAGTGAAACTGCGCCATACCTATACAAGTTTCACGAGAAACACGTATAGCTTTCTAGCAGTAGTTTTCGTGCTGCCTGTTGCTATGAGATAGAGAGAGAATAAAATGAAAGAAAGGCAGTTGCTATAGGCGAATGTCAATTCTTCTCATGAGCTTCCGATCGTAAGGATCGCTTCAATTTTTTTTCCTTTGGCGGACGTGGTAAGAACATTGAATAGTGTTGCGGTTATTCAATTTCCTTTAACACTGCCACGTCCTCACAGTTTACACGTTTCCTCTTTTTTTTTCTGCTTTCACCAATTGCCTTTAAAGACCGCCGAGCGACTGGTGACAACTTTCCTTCTACAGAGGCATTTAGAAGGGGTAAGTATAACAAATAATATTGCTAAAGATGTCTCATAAGCTGAAGAACAATCCAGCATTGGTATTTTTTTCGAGGCCTTCGATTGGATTTTCTCAATAAGTCTTCGAGATTGTTCTTCGGTATTTGCGGCGAATTTCTCGAGGTGATTGCGGCATGAAAAATTTTTAACCATCAACTTCAAATGTGGTTATACCTACAGACTTCTTAGCTTCGTTTTCAGCAATCGCTCAAACTAATTATTCTCAACTATTACGTGCCTTTCTTTTTCTAGGCTCTGCTCGCACAGCTCTAATCAGAATAATCTGGGTGCCTGGCCACAAAAATGAAAAATGAATGAAATGACGAATAGTCTGGCGAAAGCCGCTCTCAGTGGCCCAATATTCTCAATTATTCTGACAGAATGGAAAGTTCGGCGAGCTTAATATTCTAGGTATAACGTTGGTTTCAGCACAATAAGAAACACAAAGCAACACAGGACAAGCGCTTGTCCTGTGTTCTTTTCTGTTTTTTTTGCGCTTGCACCACAGTTATGTCAAGTATTCTGATATTAGCCCTCATAATTTGTGGCAGATTTTGAACGTGTACCATAATACAAGACACTGCGATACATTAATCAGTCATCTAAACTAGTATCAAAACCTCTTGTTCTCTTGATGTTGGAATGTTGGTTCAACGCAAACTAGAAAAGTATGCTCTACAAATTTGCGTTGTTACACTCCAAAATCAAACAATTATATGCACACAGCTGGTCTGGCTCCTTTCCCTCCTTGCTTGTTTTGCAAGAATGAAACAATCTAGCATTACTTCTTATCTTACAATCGTTTCAATTTACTGAGAAGAAACATTTTGAAGCGCTGTTTAATCAAATCAGATTTTGTTGTTTTAAATACTCTATCCTTGAAAGCCTCCTCATTAGGTCATTGTCGCCAGAATTTCCATCCCGCAGTAGGAAAATTTTCAATTTAATGAAGCTGGTATTTCTCTTAAGTATCCAATTGAGCATCTTTTTAATATTTCTTCTATAATTTGTTACACATAAAATCTATGTGTGATCACATTTACTGATAAATTGTTCATTTCTCTCTTTGGACACCAGAGTAGGTGTGAGCCATACATAGAAGTTGTCATTATCATCAACATCATCACACGGCAATTATTTCGAGAACCTCAAGCTTTCTGTCTGTTAAACCTCCATCATTCCAAATCTGAACAGTAAATTTTGAAACCACTCGATTCTTGGCCAATCCCCCACAGTGGGTATGCGCCACTAATAGGAGAACAACAACAACAACCTTAAGCCCGCCCACCCTGACCTGCTGGCACCCATGGTAGTGATTGATCTGAAACCAGTTGTGCAACGCATCTACCAGGTAAACTCCCAGCTGCTTCGCGAACTTCTTTTGTTAAATCATGAGGCAGGTAATGTAGAAGGCTAACGAGAATCAATAAAGTAATGGCTCAAACCAGTAATATGGAGACCAGGAGCTGCTGTTTTTTGAGAGCTGTTCCCTGAGCACTTTTTTAATGCAGCACTGCTGCCGGGAGAATGCATTGTGCCCGCCGAGGCGATTTGTATGGTGGCCGAGAATCAGACTTAACAAGCAAGCACACTGACTAAATTAAATACGCCCACTTTAAAGAGGAGTTATTTAAAAAATGTGTATTTTATAGAATCATATTGAACTCATGTGTGCCATGTACTTAAATATTGCCTTTTCTTCTAATTTAGGAGCGGGGGTAGCCCAGGATGGGTTGACCACACGCCCTCACATAGTGTTTCAGGACTTCCGTCATTTAGATTTTACATTTATTCGCTCAACTTACAATCTGTTTTTGGTGATTATTTGTACTTGCTATATTCTTGCTTTTGCTTTGTCCATCAGCCAATAATAGCAAGGTGCGCTCCACCCCTCCTCATGTGGTGCGCTGAATTACATCATATTTTTCGTCAGAATTGCGCGTGGGGTACCTTCACTGTGGCTCTGACAAATACAAGGACGTTGGCCCTGAAGGTTCTAGTCTGTAGAGCTACGCACAGACATGAGGGCGTTAGAGAGAAAGCTCGTGCGCACATAAGTGAAATACTTACCGGGATGCCTGCTAGTGCTAAAATATAAGATCACTGAAGAGTAAAAGGGCTCTACATACATACGGCAGCTGCACCTACGGTAGACATTCTTAATTTATTACAGACGGCTTATGACTTTAACTAAAGTGAAAAAGTTTGTGGCCTGCTAATACTTGTTCCTGAGGCGCTCGGTGTATGCTCAATTAAATTAAAAAAGGTGTGTAACAACTTTTAGAAGAGCGGAAAATCGAAAAGGGCGTCACTCGCAAATAACTATACTTTGCAGAGATGCGATAAACGTAGCCACATTAAACATGAGCAAAAGAGATCGCTTTCGAGGCAGCTCAAAATGTATTTAAGAAGGAGAATGACGAAAGCCTTTCTATTCTGAAAAAGGCTGAAATATTCACCACATATGGGTAATTTTCTCACATTTTGTTATCACAATAAAAACAAAAACTTCATATTGTGCACCCAGTGCTTTGTGTGTACAGGGCATTTCACAGTGTAGGTTGAACTGATGAACTCAGAAGACAATTAAATATTTACATGGTTCATACGACCGATATGAAATAAAACTCGTTGAGCATTCACTACGTGCAATGCAATTTCGCTTTCTGTCAAACAACGCACTATAGATAAAAACAATGGTGTACTTGAAGTGGTGATTATGTATGAGAATTCGTTTTCAGGTTTTGGCCCAGTCTACCACATCGGAAACTCAACCACTGCTCAGTAGCAACGGTTGCAGCAACACTGAAGCACTCGAACAATCTTCTGAAAGATAATATATTACAAGAAAGCCTGACAATGGGTAAGTTAATTCTGAACTAATTGCTTACTTCAAATAGGTTTTCATCTAGTAATAGCTGACTGTTGGTCAGCTTGGCAAGATAATCTAATGCACTCGATCGGTCTACGTAGTGACCACGCTTAAAGTCCTATTGTACGTTTTATGCTTTTCTACAATATTGTTTCTTGCTCATTGGGACTCTAATACTTTTAGCTCTCATTAGCATTTTGAAAAACTTCACAGCAAGCCTATCCCATGCCCAATAAAACTCGCACATTGAACTTTTGCAAAGTTTCAGTTTTCCTTAAATGTACAGTCATGGGTGTCCGCTTTACAGCCTGCCCTGAATACAGTTTTTATTTCGCTGTTGGCAGGTTTCTTATATGCCGCGCGTACAACGCAATCATTTTGTTCAGCTGCATTCACGTTTTGCTTTTTTAGACGTAAAGTCCAGTGGCTAAGATAACTGCCTTCGTAGGTGGGTTTGTTCTCGGGGTGGATTTGAGGGTGGGTTCCGGCTAAAGCCTCACCACGACACGAAAGTGTATTATCATTCATTTATTTTCTATTGCGCTGATCAGTATTAGGAGTAACAGGAACTGAAAGACCCACAGACAAAGTTACTGATGAGAAAAAACTTAAATATCTACGCGTTTAAAATGAACATATTTCGATGACTATATTTTCAAAAGCTGCATCTCTACTTCTAAATCGCGATGGCCTAACACCTCTGAACGCTTTGACGTTTGCTGGCACGGAATAATTGAGCCCGGAGCCATCAAAACTCCATGCTGGAACGAGATGTACTTCTGTGTTAAAGTCTACGTTCTCGTGTCTGATTCATAGCTGTATTTCAACCACGTTCCACTATTCTGGAGCTGAAGAGCAATCGCTTCCAAAGGTATTCAATGCTAACCGTGTCTTCCTAATCGCCTTCAGGTTAAGCTTACGAGCCACATCTTCATTACCGAAGCTTATTTGGTTTCCGCCAACCACAATACCCCTAACACATTGCCTCCTGGACCTAATCGGTGCGGAATGTCTCGACATAAAGCACGTTTTCTCTTAGCGGTTGCCTTGTGGACGATATGCCTTGGCTGGATGAAAAAGCGTTTGAAGAAACGCACATTGTGACACTTTCTGAGGTCCCTGTAGTCCTCGAAGCCGTCGTGTAACTGCGATCGCACAATTATGAAGCATGTCTTCTCCGGTAAGAACTGCACGTAAGCTTGATGCGGCAATCCTTCGCTTGGTGGACTTTTCAAGTCCAGTGGAAGCACCGCTTATGTTTTTGCAGCTGCTCTTCCTTGACCGCAAGAGAAATATCGGCGCTGCAACTAAGCGTTCCATATCTGACGTTTCGGCAGAGGATACATTTGAACCTTCCCTAGAGACGTGGCGTGCAAAACTGATGGCGCTGGGATGTCATCATTTATTCGTTTAAAGAGGCCCTCAAAAGTAGGTCTGTGACGTACCGGTGTGGGCTGTTTTTTGTATTGCAGCTTCACTCGTATGAATCGAAATAGGTCATTTAGCTCAGCGTCCGACCCAGCTTACGCCTCTGCTGGTGTGCCCGACGCGGAGCTCTAGCAGCGTGTACTTCGGTTGGCCGTGTCAAGGCACGGTGCCGGTTTTCTCATCTGAGCCGTCTGCAAGATATCAGGGAGCATACCTGACTATGTCCGAGCCGGCATGGCCAGGGCTCAAAGGCACCAAATAATTAGCGGCATGGCATCGTAGTCTTTGTACCCAAGGGATGTCACTAGCCAATGTCAACCTTGGGAAATTCCTCAGGGACGTCACCCAGTACTGAATATTGGTCGTTTTATCGCCAAATCTTTCATTCGGCATTGCTATGGCATCGGCACAGCAAGATCTGGTCGTGGGCAAGCCCGCAATTGCGGTTGCTGCATCGCCCAATACGAAGCTCTTCAGGTAATAGAACTGTGTGAATGGCCTCAGGTCGTTGTCGAAGAGAATAATCTGCTCAAATTGCTCCCAAAAAGTTGTCCACTGTGAAATGTCGCCTTTAACGTTAGAATTTGCAGCGGCGACAACCTCAGTACCATAAACCATGCTTGAGTTATGAACATTACTTCTGCCGCAATATGCCGTGTTGGAGGATTCATGGCGTGCAAGAAAGCACAAGAACACACTTTGACCATTTCCACGGTGCTCTAGGCTTTGGTATCTTTATTGTCAGCGCACTAAAACTCTCTCTGTATATTAAGAGCGGTTAAAAACTGTGATCAGTTTTTTTTATTTCTCATTACTGGGTCTAACCAACAAAAGGAGCTTTTAAATTTGCCCTTCCAAGCAACATGCACCATCCAAACATGCACCATCCAAGCAACACGTGTACCCGAGTTCTGAAAGGGCTTTTGATCACTTTAATGGTATTTTTAGTCTCTCGATCACGCTAGCTGTCCGGTCCCCTCATCTAACGTTAAAGCGTTTGTTTTTCTAGTATTTGTTGCTAGGTAGGTCAATGAGTTTCAGTGCTTGTTCGAAAGGCATTGTGGCTATCGGGCTTATCTCAATACCTACGAAAGCTATATACTCTTTTATATATACTAGAATCATTCTGCTACACGCATGTACTTTCTTCTTTTACAGAGGGGTCCTCATTCGCGTCTGGAATCACAAAGTCTTCCGAGCAAGGCTCTCTAATTTTATGTAAGTGGCCGCCTTTTAGGCAAATGCATGAAGGTTTTCACGAGGGGCTAGAAGTTGTGGTGAATAATTGGTACCATTGTAATTACTGTGAGAGGCAAGGTGCCTCAACACATGTGAGTGGTGAGGCTCCGTATTAACCGTTAACAAGTGCCATGATATATCTCGGGATTGCTTGATGGGGATTTATAAGGAGAGAATATGATTCACAAGTGAGCATTCATAGAAGGACACAATAATGTCGAAGTCAAAGAGAACTGCACCTTGACCTCGTACATCAACGTTAAAATCTCCGCCACAAAAAATGCTCTATCTATTTTCAGTGCCGTACTGAAAGATGCCCTCTAACTTTTCTATAAATTGTGATGCAACATCGCGGGGTGAATGGTATAAAATGAAAATTATTTACATCAGGATTATTTGAAAAAAAAAATTCAGTGACCAATTGGCATTCACTATCACAAAGTGCCAACAGCGAGACACCTCCCCCTCGACGCCAACATCGGTGGTTAAAAAATACGTCTGGTATATTTGTAGGCTGGGCATGTGGTCATTTGTGTACCATGCTTCAGTTATTAATATTACATTAAATGAGAAGCCGAACCAACTAACCAACACAGCAAATTTGTTGAATTTAGTGCTTATTGAGTGAGCAATGAATTCATTGCTTATTGAGTGAGCAAATATGAAGAACTGAGAACTAACATAATTTTTCAACTGCTCAGAAGTGAAGTGAACAGCAGTGTGCAGCGAAAGCTTTTATTGTGTGAAAGTGTGCAACTTCAGCCAACGAACAATTTACGCATGCACATCATTAGTGTCAGTTTACGAGATAGGACTTGTAGTGGACATGCGATCTACATCGAAAATAGGTAAAGTGTGCAGTTGCGTAGCGCCTCCTTGATGCGCAATTACTTTGTCGTTGCTGCTCAAGACAACTATCCAGCCAACAACGATTTTACGAGAAATAGCAGCACCCAGCAATTGCTTGCGCAAATTTTATTTCGAACAATTTCTTTTTGACTGTCACGTTTCTTGCGTATCGCCAACACTGCTCAAGCCTGAAGTCCTGGAAGGTGAAATTATAATAAATAAATAGGTAACTACCAAAAAGTATATATCATTTGAAACACGGAATAACCAGCATCAAAACCTAAGCTTCGGGGGCAGCAGGTATCTGCGGTTAGCATTGGTGTTGATGCTTGGACGTCTAGGCAATGTCAAGTTTTTAAGAAAAGTCTTATAATGAGGCATATGCTGTATTAGACCACGGAATTGTTGCCATAATACAGCCTATATTCGGTTGCTGATAGGGCGCTTCTTCACTTCTTTCAGCGTCAGAACTCCCTGACTCGTAAGTTATGCTTTCTTAATAGCAAATTTTTTTTTTTCTCTTCCAGAGGTACCGAATACCCACAGGGTCACTGCCCATAAATCTGCGTGTGACTTTCGTTTAAAAAAGCTGTTGTGGCTACCCTCTATTGCCAACAGCGTGTAACAAATTGTACAGCTGCATACCATAGCAGAACAAATTACATGCATAAGCCATAACTTCTATTATTCGCAAAATATTTTTGCTCAAGAATGACGCCAAAAACGTTGCTACAATTACGTACCAACCTAAATAAGCATAGTTATTTCTAAGCTTGTTGTCAGCTTTTGCACCATGGCTAGTCCACTGTAACATAGTACGCTTTGAAAGGACTCAGAAACCGTCTTCACGGACGGGAGCAGTTTTCACTGTGTGCTACAGCATATAGAACATGACAATCTTTTAAAGGACGCCATGAGACGCTAAAGTGTTTTAGTCTACACATATATCCATAGCCACAATGTTAGCTTAGAGGTTAACGAGCCCATGGTTTCTTGAACAAAAGACGTGGGTTTATATTCCGGCTGGCCAGCAGCATTTCAGACGGAGGCGAAATGCTAGTGAACCGTCCTATAAATGGCTTCGCTGAACTTTTCTTACGTACAAAAACGCGCAAATTATCTGCAGCCTTTGTTAGGGCTGATTCTAATAGCCCCAGTCAGTTTGAGTTACTACGCCTCTGAAAAGCCCCCTAATTTATTGCGTTTCGAGTAAGAAAACGAGGCGGAACTAAGTATACTTGCAAAGCAAGTCAGTTGATCAGAATTCCAGTGTTTTCTCTCGGCTTCTATAAAAGCATCATGATCATCAATGGCAATATTAACCATATAGTAATAACAATAAAACTTTATTAATAATAATTAAATAATAATTGCTTGAATTGGACGCGTCCAAATCACGATGTGAATATGAGCCATGATGTGACGCAGAGCTTAAGATTAATCTTCGTTAGCTAGTTTTTCTTAATGTGCACATAACGCTCATATACGTATGATTGACGTGGCATATTTAAGTGGTTGCACTGATTTTCTCGAATGCCCCGCCGCGGTGGTCTAGTGGCTAAGGTACTCGGCTGCTGACCCGCAGGTCGCGGGTTCGATTCCCGGCTGCGGCGGCTGCATTTCCGATGGAGGCGGAAATGTTGTAGGCCCGTGTGCTCAGATTTGGGCGCACGTTAAAGAACCCCAGGTGGTCGAAATTTCCGGAGCCCTCCACTACGGCGTCTCTCATAATCATATGGTGGTTTTGGGACGTTAAACCCCACAAATCAATCAATCAATCAATGATTTTCTCGAACTACAAAACGCGGAACGTGCATCCATTGTTCCCCACTAAGAAAGGCATTTTGCCTCTGAGAGTGCAGTTTTATGCGCGGAAAACGTTTACATTTGCATGATCCAGTCCCACCAGCCGTAGGGATGTTTGCCTGCGGACTCTCATCATGGCGTACTTGTGCCATATCAGCCTCCTTTGAATTATCGGGATGTTTTCGTTCAATTCAAAGTGTTAATACAAGGTAAATTTGTTTTCGTGTTTTTATCACGAACAACTTGTCTCTTGCTGAGCGCCGCATGTTTGTCCCGTTGAGAAAGCTACACGTAACAGCGCTGCATATGCATTTCTTGTCACGTTTTCATAACACATACTGGCAAGTCAGAAAATTTTGTTTACGAAGTATACACTAAACGAATTGATCTCTTGTTTGTATGCTTGACAGAGCAAATTCTATATAATTATTTCTTTCTGTCTTCAGATCAATTTCTTCTGTAATACCTCCTTACTTAAACAGGTACCAATTTAAGCAGCACTTACTCAAATAAAAGTCTAAACAATCTTCTGCGCAGTCAACCCGAATCCCGGGAAACCATCCTGGCCGTCTTGATGTGCGTCTGCCTGGTGGTCTTGATAAGTGTTGTGATTGTCGTCGTCGTCAGCAGCAGCGATTTCAGTGAGCATGCTTTTTTCATTCTACTAAAAGGGCCCCTGCATCACATTGTTGGCATGGTTCGAAAATGGTGCTTGTCAGTAGTCAACGCTCCTGCGAACGCACGGGTCATAAATTAGAGTGCAGCACGCAGTGGTCTATCTAGGGGCAGGGGGGTAGGACTTATCGCCCTTTCCGAAAAGCTTAATTCAGCCCAAGGCTTTCCTACCTTCAGTACTTGTCAACCACTTCTTTACAGTGATTCGTACAAAGTGTACAATCAATGTGAGCACCAGAAATCACAATAATTATGTTGTGAAAGGGCTCTTGTGATGATAATAAGCAGTAAAAGCAAAAGTGTCAGGTGCGTCCTTCTTACCCGGTTTTACTTCAAGTCGACGCCCCCCCCCTAAAATGTAGGGCTGAATCTGCACCTGGCAGCACGTAGCCTAGAATGTGCAATTATTTCTCAAAGTTCACTACAAATAATTGCCTCTTTTCTGAACGCGTGATACTACGAAGAAAAATGGCTATGACATATAAACCCTGAAGACTATGCCCACTACCTTATTCAAAAATCTTGAGCCCAACAGTTACCTTCACCACCGAAGGAGGCCGCCGCGTGACTACATGTGTGCTCGCAATCACACTGAATGTAATGCACACGTTTGAAGAAAAAAAAAGGGGGGGAGGGGCTCGAGTTCGTAATCCGTGTTGAATAAAGGACACATCTATTGGCCCCATGTCCTCTCCCTGTTTGCTTACCATTCAGCGTGCTCTCTTTCAATGAAGAAGACAGAAAGCACTTGAAGCGAGCGTTCAACTCAGTTTGTACTTGACGAATTCGAAAAAGGTTCGCGGCAGTAGACTTGTAAGGCAAAAAATAAACTGCTTGATGAAGCCACTTAACGATTACCTTAAATGATGTTGCAGGACCCTACGAAACAAAATGCGTAGGCACGTCAAACTTTTTAAAATGTTCCTTGTCAGCTTTAGCAAATGCATACTATCTTGTGATTCATTGATTAGCTTATCATTCTATGATAGCCGTCAAACGTGACCCACCATTTATTTAAACTGATCAGTTACAATTATTTTGACTAAGAACAGAATGTAAAATTCAATTTGAATAAAATTAAGTTGCCACCTGTGGAGACTGTGTCTACAACATTCGAATAAAATTACGTGCCTGGTGCTTTTCGACAGTTTTGGTTACAACTCCAACCCCACCGTACACATTAAAAGATGTGCCTGCATGCGAGAATGCTAACCAGCGCTATTGGAAGCGACTGTAGAGAATTCGAAGCGTCCTTGCTTTTCATCATCTATTTACAAACCAGAAGCAGACAAATACTTCCTCACATGTTGCCTAAAGGCATTTAGTGCTCGAGGGAGATACCTCGCTGCAAAACAACAAAAGGAGAGAAATTATCAAGAGGCTGTTTTTTTCGTCAACGCAACCTAATTAAGCAAACGCACTATTAGTCTAAGTGAATCAAGCTGAACGTTATTTGTAGTATTTACCGGTAATGTAATGAAGCCATAATAAGTTAAAACTATTACCGTTCTTCTAACTCGCTTGGAAGATAATCGAATACCTCACACGAATGCTGTGGGTTAGAGTATCAACAGAGATCTGTTCGTTAATCAAGGTTTGGTTGTTTCTAAAGTGCTCAAGGTTACTGGCTGGTACGTGTTATGTCGTTTTTGTGTCTTTGTGATGGGTGACCGATATCTGCCGGTTTTGATACAGTAAAGGGTGATCCGGCTGTCGCCGCCACGGATGACTCTCATGAAGTGAAGCCAACCACAAGTCCACCTGCTGCCCCACCTGTTTCAACGACACCGCGAATGGGAGGCAGTCCAAGGGTCACAGTACAGTCAATGTCCACAACAGTACCCACAGGTAAGTGTATATTTTCTCACCTTACGTCACATTTGCAGTGATTTACACCACATTGATTACGGCTATGAGAAATATTTCTAGCATCTATTATGAGGCATGCCTCAACGCAGCATCAAGCGAAAAGTTTCTATGTTGTCAAATCACATGAAAAAGGCTCGAATTGCTTAAAAACAAACATTGAAGCTATTTAAATATTTTAGAACAAGCCTGGCCTATAAAAACGAAAAACGATCATGCTATAAAAACGAAATACGAACGTGATCACTCCTGCAGGGATAATATCATAAACCCTAGCAGCTGCTCTACATGATTTTCACGTCGTTATCTGTATAGTACTGTGATAAACAATAGACGATCCCTAGCACAAGAGCAATCATTCACTAGGAAAGCTCGAAAATGTTATCGTACTGAAAGAACGCTGTTGCCAACCTCAAATTCGATCTTCAATTAGTTTGAATGTTATCGCACAATTTTATGCATTCTGATGCTTAATGCATGCCTGCTAGGCAATACATGTCAATAACAGGAAAATTTATAATAATATATCAAAATATATCAGAATGTAACTTGCTGGTTTTATTGAGTAGTGTAAAGTCTTAAAAAGAGGAAATTTGTGCAATTTCCTAACTTTTATTGGCTCCATCGTTTTCACGCTGACAGAATCGTTAGTGTCATCACGGAGAACTTGCATCGCCAGGCTGTTATGCATAATTTGTATTGGATCTGGCAAGCAGCCAGGCCAATGGTAGGCTGCAGGCTGAGTGATCTCTTCAAATGTCGTATTAACCATCTATGGTAAACCGCCTAGTTTTATGACCAGCTCTTGCGATGCGCAGAGTGGCACCTGATAACTGTGATAATAGGAAAGAGGTACTGACTATTCTAGTTGCAGGGTACAGCGGAGGTGCCCTGCAACTAGAAGGTGCCCTGCGGAGGTGCCCTTTGTTACTGTCATTTTTGGTTAATGTGTTGTTCTGAACTAAAGGAGGCGCAACATTCTAAACGACGCTAATTTTTGTAACAATGTCAGATGCCGGAACGC
This sequence comes from Rhipicephalus microplus, assembly GCF_043290135.1. Lineage (NCBI taxonomy): Eukaryota > Metazoa > Arthropoda > Arachnida > Ixodida > Ixodidae > Rhipicephalus > Rhipicephalus microplus. The sequence goes on along the minus strand of NC_134707.1, from coordinate 90,413,967 downwards.
CGCCTCGTTTGAGACCACCCAAATTTGCTCTTTCTACTACACCCCCTTTCCTTAAAGAGGAGAAATTTATGTTTAGTGACACTCATTGCATCGAGAAGGAAATAGGCATACGTACAGTGTTATGAGGTCAGAAGTTGTAAACTTACTGGGGGACGTCATACATATCTGTGTGTCGCTATAACATTTAGAGCAAAATAAATGGTTGATAGAACAGAATGAATAGCGTCATGTAATATGTGTCATGATAAACACAAAATGAACACGTTAAAACAGCGTTATACAGCATTGTCCCAAAATTAATGCACAATACAAAGCAGGATAACTTTTCTTGCACAGTACTAATCACGAAATAGTACACAAACTTTCGAGAATAGAAAACCTGCATATGCACTAACAGGAGTAAGTCAGATCAAGGATTCACTGTGGCTTAATTCAATTAGGCCTGGGTGTGCGTAGTGGAAGTACGGTTAATTTTATTGTTCACCTTAGTTCCCTGTGCGACTGCCCTTTTCGCGGCATGTGGATCGTTCTTCCTCCGTCTCCACGCCTTGCTGCCTACGTTTCGTTTCGACCAAAAAGCCTGGCCTAGCTCTTTCAATCGCTCCGACTCACTATCCACATCTGCTGAACAATCCCGCCGAGCCACTACTTCAATATATAAGATGAAACACCGGCTTCACCACTTTAGTAGCAACACAGTTTCAACAGATTTTCTTTTGACGTCACGTCGGATGCCACGGTAAGCGCCACTGCTAGTTCCAGCGGTTGCTGAAAAACAGCTCAACTCGCGGCGCAGGCATCGGCCACAGCAAAATGGCGAGAAGGCGTCCAATGTAGCTCATGCCACGAAAGGTGCACCATATCCCTTTTGCATTCACATAATGCTACTACAAGGCTAAAGTCACTCTCTGATGTGTCCGTTGACTGTACTGATCCCTTCCTTAAAATCAATCTGCACCTAACGTTGCTCTGCCCTGCCTCCGGAATCCGAAGAATTTGAAGCTTTCTGCGCGTCACGTGGCTTTAAAATGCCTCTCCTGCCTTTGACCAAGAAACGACATTCAATGATTACGGTCACCATACGGTGTCCAAATGGAATCTAGATTACGTCATAGGCTGATAAACTTTTTTTTCCATTCCTCGTGTTGACGTTGCCGATGCCTATGCTGACGGCAACTTTTTCGCTGTGAATGAGCTACATAAGACCTTCGTCCCGATTTAAAAAAAGAATGAAATATGAAAATTTAGGCATCACAAAAGAAAAGATGCTCCCCCAAAAGACTATTTTATTCGTGTTTTATTTCAAATTTGCAGTTAACAAGAGAGCAATAAATGAGCATATATGAGATTTACAAGCGAAATGTCATGGCAAAAAAAAAAAGAAAGAGGTATGCTTTTTTTTGTTCAGGGAGCTCTGCAAACCTTATAATATTTTTTTCTCGCTTGCGAGATCATATAAAATGCAGTCTGACATCATCTTACAATTATGCAGATGAAATGTGATTAGGCACAACTTTGATAACACAGCTGTTCAATGGGCAAAGTTCGAAGCTATGAATTGACAAGGAAGACAGCGAGATTGCATAGGACGAAAATTTCTCGCTTTGTTTTTCAATACGCTAGGTGATGCACAATGAGTGGCGTATGTACTAGTTCATGTGAAGAACGATATCAATATTTACAATTGCGTTAAGCGTATTACCGCGGGTGAATGAAGTAGGGGGAAAATAACAGCTGACAGACTAGTGCACATCACAAATTAAACCTTTGTAATTAGCGAGTTACCACAGCTAATGCGCTTGAGCTGTTGGTCGAGAGTGAAATTCGCGAAGTTGACCATATGAATTGTCGATATAACATTACTAATTCACGAAACAAGTGTATGAGAAGCAATTATTGTTATGGCGTTATCTAATCACACTAGTGTTGCTATCAAAAGATTCATTTGAAACTGGGTTGCTTTTCATGGTGAACGCACACTGTACTGGAAGTTCGTAACTCAACACAATTAGCTCTCGAATATGTGGACGTTTTCATACTTTGAAAGCTGAATGGTTGGCCGAGATTCTAATTTATGGCTGATCCACTTCCCTCATTATGAAGCAGGAGACTAGCTGCTTAAAAATATGTGCCTTTGGGTGCAATTTTGTTTTTCAATAAATGAAGTTCACAAAAGGCTAAGCATGACAGGCGTTTGCAACTTCATTGATCGACTTTTTGCTGATGCCATGAAATCCAGTTTTGTTTCTCCCATCCTGGTGGTGCTTGTTTGATGTCACAAAGCACGTTCCCGCTTCTCTGTCAACTTCTTTTGAATCGCGGGCGTTCAGTGTCTCCTGCCTTGACATACCACGACAGAAAGCAGCAATGGTAATACCATGCTTGGTACTATGCCTTCAGGTTTTTCACTCAAGCACACAGCTTTGTTACAAAGGCGAAGCAATGAATGTCATAGCAACAATTTCGAATGTCACGGGAAAAATGGCAAGCAGATCGCATTGCGCCCCACGTTTCTCACGCACAAACGACAGACGAAACGTACTCACAGGTACAGATGAATGCGAATAAGCGTCTCGGTGGTATACTCCGCTGTGTCTGAAAAGCCCGCTTTTTTCGCAAACAGCGACTGTGCAGTGAGTGCAAGGACTCGTTGTGCGTTCGCTAACTACAACATAATCGTTCCGGTGTAAGCCCGAGGCGTATGACTCTCCTGACGGCGAGATATGCACGTGCACGCGTAATCGTCCACACCCCTTCCTCTAAGGAGCAAAGTACGCATGCCAATTAACTGCGCGTGCCGCCGCGTCGGGACAATGTGGTGACTCGCAATCGTTACGTCATGTTGCTGTTAATACTGCAAACACGATAGTTCCCTCGAAATGAGCATCGCCAGTGGTAAGTGGTAGATACCGATAGCTTGCCATTCGAACGTTCAAAGAGCAGCTCCTTCGTGGCTCAGTGGCTAATGCCTCGCACTCACAAGCTAGAGATCAGACGTTTGATAGACCCTTTTTCGGAATACAGTGCCACCTATTGAGAAGGATGAAGACTAGAGAGGGCCGCCATCAGTTGGTCAGCCTCACGGGTGTCCCACTGTCCACACGTACGAAACCGACGAAGGCAGCGCTATTTCGCTGCAAACTCTTGGCGCCTGTGGATTCGGTGACATGCCTGTGCATTGCTACATGCCGCTTTGCAAATAGCGAGAAGTATTAGGAGATGACGGCTCGAATGCAAGTCTGCGTTTATACATTTCGTTAGTTTTTATGCGTTACTTTCGCTAGTACGCGTCTTACAACACTTTGTCGACTTGCAGGTGCCGTTCTTCACCTTCTCAAAGAACCCCATCCTGAAGAAGAGATGGCTCGTTGCAAACAAACGCGAGGAAGGAAAATTCTTTGCCATGACGAAGCGCCCAAAAGTGTACTCGACCCATTTTGTCAACGATAACTACCTGCTCAATGTAGTCGGTGGTGAGCGTTATTTTCGAGTTGACGGCGTATTGAGCGTGTTTGCGTTTGGAAAAGCCCAGCATCCCGTTAAAAGCGATCCGAGGGACCGACAGCAGTGCGTCACGCAAGCGCAATGGCTGTTCGCCATCGGTCAGGCTGGCAGCTCTAAGCAAGTTTGCGTTGGGAACAACTCTTTGTTCCGGTGGCGATGTCGCCGAGTCACGGTACCACGCGACAGTAGATGAGGCTCTGGACTCCACCAAGTGCAGCAATAGTCCTTCAGAGCCCATCAGTGCGTCGGAGTTTCAAAAGCGCCAGGAAGTGTGTGGATGCACATGTGCAGCCACAATGATGAATCTGGAGGAGCAGCTGTCAGAGCGCCAAGCACGCATACGCCCACTGGAAAGCGCAATTTAGAAAGTGGAACCGAAGAGGTGAAGTGTGCTAGTGCCAGAGCAGCGAGAGTCCCCGAGTTAAAAATACAGCTATCTCTGCTTCAAATCCACATTGAAGAGCTGAAGAGAGACTTGGAAGCTAAAACCAAGGTGGTGAGGTTAGCAAAAGATGTGCTTTATAAAACTCAAAGAAAGTGCGAAACAGTATAAAAATAAAAAAACTTCATCAACAGAAAAGCAGGCGATTTTCATGCGAATGTTTCATGGACAGCCTTGAGGACATTCCTTTTACACTGGTCTTCCAAACATTGAATCATTCATGAGCTTTCTGCGTTTGATAAACCCTGGTGAGAATGCAGAATATATAAAAGTGTGGTCTAGGAGCTACTCAGGTAGGCCAAGTAATGCAGGAAGGCCACACATGCTGACAGCCAAGCTTTTTCTTTTTCTTGTGAATTTGTGCCTCAATATTTTCGAAAGAGACCTAGCATGCAGGTTCTAGAGATCAGTTGCTACAGTTTGAAGGATATGCGCCACATGGATGAGCTTCATTTATTTGCAAGTTGTCCAGATGGACCTATTGGTGAGCCGAGAGGAGGTTGAAAGATCTATGCCAGCCATTTTCAAAGAGCGATACTCAAAAAACAAGGGCCATCATTGATGCAACAGAACTGAGATGGGAAGTACCAAGATCCCTGGTTCTTCAGACAGGTACATACTCAACCTGCAAATCACATAATACAATGCAGGGTTCGGTTGTTGTTGCACCCGGTGGCACGATTACGTTTTTGTCAAAGCTATATACAGGGTCAGTGTCAGACAAAGAGCTTGTTGAAAAAAACTGCGTTTATTAACATACAGTTTCCGCCTGGTGGCTCGGTAATGCCGTCAAGGGCTTCAAAATACACGACCTGCTCAGCGCGAAAACAGTTGTGAACATTCCCCCTTTCCTGAAGAGGCAGCGCCTGACTGAAGAAGTTAGAGCAACAGAAGAAATAGCAAGCCTCATAATACATGTCGAGCGACGCATTCAGCGAATTAAGGCGTTTAAATTTTCGATAGGCCTAATCTACTGTCTGTTGTGCCAATTATTAGTGAAATTTGGGCGCCGTGTGCATTCTTAAACAATTTTTAAAGTCACCTAATAGCAGCGTAGGATTTGCAGTAGCAACGGTCTGGCTGCAGTCATGTACGTGTCATGTCAGTTGGGTGTAGGTTTCTTGAATTGTGTGATAACAGACACATGAGCATCGTTTGTCGATAACATTGCACCAGTGCGTTTATTACTGCAAATAATTTATAGCCACTGATGTTTACTGGAAGTTGTGCTACGTATAACAGATGTAAACAGGGCATAGGAACCTACTTAAGGTGTACACTGGGTTACATTACTATATCTACTATACTTATATATAATACTTATATATGTACTCTAACAGTTATATACTGTATGGCCCTTACACGAAACAAATCTCTGCCAGTGGTGAGGTTTTGCAGGCCTTTCTCTGTCTACTTTTCAAGAGAGACAACACCAAGGTTAGATGCCGTTAGGCGGTCTTTGCGAGCAGCTCTCCATGTCGCACTGTGGCTCTGTTGGCGAGAAGTCTGCTTAAGCTTGCGACCTTCGTTAACAGACATCACGAGAGCCTGCATGTCAAGGTGCAGCACATGTCGGGGTTAACACAAAAAATGTCAATATAATCACACTTTGCAATGCCTGGTGGATAAAACGAACGAAATCAGTTGTATAATTAGGTTGCTTTGTATAAGGTATGTTTATAGGGTGGGACAAAAGCACAAAAACTGGAAAAACAGGTTTTACTTAGAAGTTATCCACAATATTTTTGTGTGTTTTCCCTGCTTTATTTTATGCTACACGTTTTCTATGCATTGACCCTAGTGGGAAGGGGTTCGTTTAGGCGGCTGAGCTTCAACCAACACGAAAGCCTGCCTCTAAAGGTCCAGAACGTTACACATACAACATATATATTCATATTACTAGACCACTAAACCTTAGGTTGAATGGGGTATGAAGGAGTGGAAGTGGGCTAGTGAACACGTTATGGTGTAGCAGATCTCTAGAGAATTGTACATGCTATGTAGCAGGAAGACACACAAAAGGTAAAGTCGTTCACTTAAGCACTTTACACTGTTTTAGTGTTTTATGTCATTCCACATGCCAACAGGTATTTACATACACACGCTTGCCTCAATTACAGCTTGCTGAGTTGGTGGCTGGCCCACACAGGACACAATAGTGTGCACAGTTTTTGCAAAAAGAGCTAGCTGCACGGGTGTCAGCTGCGTAGCTTAATCCTGCTGAATTTCTCTGCACAAATAAGTCTTGAAGTCGTGTGGCACAAGCAGTTTCAGGCTCCACAAGAGGCAGCCTACACATGTGTCGCCAAACATGCTGTCTGCTTTTGTTTTTGCACTAGACTTTCAGTATCCCAGAAGTGAACTCTTAGTATGGGCAGCCGACTCGATTGCAAACAGTTTCGCAGCTACTTGAACCTCTTCTAGAGACCTCGGCCTTTTTATGACTTCATAAAGACGTGACTGGGGCGGGTAAGCCACAGCGTCTGACCTTGTGGCTCTCCGATCAAAGTCAACAGCGCAGAAAGTCGGTATTTTCTGCCCTCGGGGCCACCTCCACATTTGTAGAAGTTGCATAAATGATAGTTCTGGCGGAGGCTCCTCATACCCATTTGTGATAACAAGCACAATAACTTTCAATAGTATTATTACATGATGGCATGCTGTTTTCTCTGGTGGTGCATTCGCATACGCTATCTTGCACGTAACATTCATGCGTCACTGCGGCGGACACGATGTATGGTGTTGCCGTCTTCTTCTGGCTTCTGAAGCTTTTCGCGCGTACGTGCACAAGTGTGGAATCACTGCATCGGAGTAAAAAGAACGAGATAACTTCTGCTGTCACCAGCAAAGCACATACATGCGACAGGCATTGCAAATTCATCGAGATAGACTTCGTTCAGGGCAGTTACTCGCACACAAGCGAGTCAGACCACCGGCCTCATGAACTGTCGGGGTAACGTTTAACCTTACCACCAGTCAACAAGCGAAAAGAAAACGACTGTAAGAGTACTTACTTCGTGGTGTCTGCACGTGTTTCTATGGTCGAGCATTGAAGGTAGCTTTCTGTGACGAACTTGTGGCTCCGCAGTTTGTTGCAGTTTCGGCGCTTCTCGACGTTCGATACGCCTCTACTTTGCTTATATCAAGGCTTTTGGTCCAGGACATGGTGCCGCTGCGCCCCACTTTCAGAAAAAAAAACACACACACACAAGCCGCCAAGCAATTACGGCCGTGCACGGGGCACACACCCACACACACACAAAAAGCACTGTGTCCAGTACCCGCGGAACGCCGCACGCTAAGACCACCTGATGGCGGTCACAGTATAGAGATGAGCAGTAGAGCCAAAGTGCCTCTTGAATAAGTGTTACCAGACTGAATTAGGAAAGGGGTCTATTGCGCACGCAGGAGTTTTTTTTTTCTGGATTATTTTTCTTTCTTGCCTTTTTTATATAGATACGTATACATATGTGGTGAATGACGACAATGCCGACGCCGGCGGTAAAATCCAGCCGAGAGTGTGCATGTAATTGCTTTTGCAATAAAATATAATCAGCGAAGAGCAGAATATATCAATGCAAATTGTCTTGAAACAGTGAAAGAAAAACCCGGTTGATACAATTGGTCCACGAGCACACATTTCTCATTGACCACGCCAAGCGCAATAAATGTCGATATCCGCCTGTGTCACGGGATTACACTAGAGTAGTGCTTCATTAATGGGGTTTCACGAAGCAATTTTAGGGGCGAAGCTACTTAAAGAGGCATTTGTTGGTCCCTCGTAGTAGTAGTAGTAGTCGTAGTGTGTAACCAGTCTTACATTCTGTCCTCCAAGGTGGTGCTGGTGGAAGATTTCTTCTGTGCGTTGTTGAACGATAAAAACTTCGCAGTGTGCGCGTTAACTAAAAGCCGAACTCTCCTGCGTCTCATTTCCTCTTAGCAGCCATTGGCATGTACATTGAGCACTGTCATACAAGACAGGGTTGCTAGGTTGTACTCGCTGGGTGTAACCTCCATGGTTTTAGAAAGGTCTAGCAAGCGTTGGGCCGCAGTGCCATGAATACCGTGAACTAGTATATAACATGAACTCGAGGTGGTTAAAGGTGGGAAGTAGACAAGAAGCTCAAGCCGTAAGAAAGTGTGCGTGTGCCTCCTCTCTTTCAGTCCTTGGAATGTCCGCTGGATGGCGGTGCTTCTATATGAGGAATATATGATGAAAAGACGCGAGATGGTGGTACTTGGAGTGTTGAATAGATGGACGAACGGACACACAGACAGATGCATGGACGTACGCATGGATGGCTGCACGGACGGATGAACGCATAGACGGACCCAGGAGCAGATGCATGGACGAACGCAGGGACGGACGCACAGATGGACGTGCGGACGCGCGAAGAGACGCACGCACGGATGGGCAGATGGACGCACGGGTGGACGGAAGCAAGAACGAATGGATGGACGGATGCTTCGCCCCACTCTCCATCATTCACTCCGTGGATATGCTGCCATTTTTTAAGAATCTGTCAGATTCATCCGCATATATAAACAAAAACACTTGCTCACCACAAGGGTGAAACCTTCAATTTCGATAAGAACCCACTGTAATGTTATAAGAAGCAGTGAGATGTTCCCATTTTGCGAAGTCTCTCCGCGTTAGGAGTGCCGCGCATAGATGAGCATGCAAGCCATTCACGCTGGTGCCTGCCGAGAGAGCGCCCCTCAGACATCGGCGAGTCGCGCCCGTAAAATTGATTTTCGCAGCTGCTGCTCAAGCAGCCCCCCACTCCAAGCTAGCGTTTCTTCATTCCCGTTCCGGAAGGGCGTGTCTTTCACTTTCCGCTAAGGGACTTTAAAGCAGGTCTGCGGGTGGACATCGCATACAACCTCAGAAAGATGTAGAAGAGCCGGCTCTTTTAATGTCTCCTTTAGCTGCGATCATCGCCCCAGCTTGCACTCATCTAGTCTTGGATAGAAGAAAAATGGCAGCATATCCACGGAGTGAATGATGGAGAGTGGGATGAAGCATCCGTCCGTTCATTCGTTCTTGCTTCCGTCCGTCCATGCCTGCGTCTGTGTGGCCGCCCGTGCGTCCATCCGCCCGTCTGTGCGTGCGTCTGTTCATGCGTCCGCACGTCCATCTGTGCGTCCGTCCCTGCGTTCGTCCCTGCATCTGCTCCTGCGTTCGTCCATGCGTCAATCCGTCCGTGCAGACTGGTTACACACTACTACTACGACTACGAGGGACAAACGGGTGCCGCTATAAGGAGCTTCGCCCCTAAAATGTCTCCTCCGTGTTTTCAATGCCAGCCAGATGTAACCAATCCAACCATTCACGAACCCTTCTTCTCGCCCTCTCCGGCTCTAGCTTTTCGCCCTGCCTTTGCGTGCGCTTTGCAGCCATGGTGGAGAGAAGCCATCATGTGGTGACGCAGGACGAAACCCATATGAAGTAATTTTTTGTTCTGCTGTAAACATATATTTGGGGCGGCGCCTTGAATTCGTCGTGTTAACAATGCTGGCGGTCACGAGAGCTCTGTAAAAGATACGGCCTTTTTCGATAGCGTGTCACGATTTGCGACGCTATGCGTACAACTAATTCGAAAGCGTCTTTGTGATACTCCTGCATGCTTTCACTTTAAGCACGCTGTGAGGTCGTGGTGGCATTGCTTACAGCAACAACGAAAGAGCAGAAAAAAAACAAATCTGACAGACATATCACATTGTAGAGGGAAACTCGTTTATCGCTTCTCCGTGGGAAAGTGCTGGGAAGCATGTGTAACGCAAGCTGCGCAACCTTACAAGTAGCGTTGCATCGGGACCACTCTCTGGACTAAAATGGACCTACGGCTCCCGTTGAGGAGAACGCGTTTGCACTGGCATTGAAATATACTAAAGCAATCGTTGGTAGAAGATACGATACGCGGGGCGTGTTATCAATTGGGACTTTATGCGGGACATGACTGGGATGGTGATGGCAAAAATTTGTTGATAGGGTTCATATAATTCTCATCGCAATAGAGAACCTAAATGGATTCCTTTTTTTTCTGAAGCACGCGTAATTCAGTTAAAGCACCCTCATCGTATTTTTTTTTCTTTATTTGCTACGCTGCATATCATTGTTACGGTATGGTGCAGCTGTCTAATGTTTCTCTCTTCTTAAGGTGAGTGCTTTACAGAAATCCCCTGGAGAAAGGTAAAGGATGCTTGAAAAGCCAGCAGAAACAGTTTTAAGGTGCCTGCTGATGACACAGCTCATTGACTTGCTGTTGGGATGAAATTGGCGTGCCGCTTTTGACCATTTTTCGCCAGGGATAAATAAAACAGACTTGTTTCGCCTTGCACGTTGGGCTGATTTTAGACCCCCGGCTACACCCCCACCCCCCTTTTTATTCGCTCTGCAAGGGGGTCCTCACGACATCCCCCAGTTCACAAGATGTTTCCATAGCATTCATGGGTGAGGAATAGTTTATTGGGCAGTAAAAGAACAAGCAAATTAAAAAAACCTCCAATATATATTATTTCCGGCCTGGAAGGTTCTGGTGTTTTTCAAATGTATAGCGCAGTGTAACGTATATTGTACAGTTCAAGCTCAATACATGCTGTTATGACTATACGCTTAATCGTTCTCATTGTGCAACGAATTTAGGTTATCGTTTCTTTAATTTCTCGCAGCGCGCCCGTCTTCTACGACAAGCCCTCTAACAATGCGTACTACAACAGCGACAACGCCAGCAAAAACTACGAAGACGACAACAACGACTACAACGACGGTGACGATGACTACGACAACAGAGATCCCAGGCCCAGGTGAGAGCACGTTTCTATGTCCCTTTGGCACCATATTTTGTACATTAGAAATAAAGGCGGCTGCTTTTTCTGTGGACATATGTACCCATTGTTAGAAGACTTTTATGGGGAGAACTTCAGGCGTAGTGTAGTGCATGCATTTATTTACTTCTTCGTTTGTGTACCTATGTGTTTCTCTATTTATTTATTCACTCATTTATTCATACTTTATAACCCCACGGAGGGTCGTAACACTGAGGACAATATAATTATATGCGCATGAATTCTGCAAGATACATAGTTCCATAACTTAGCCCGCCACAATGAAATAAGATATCTCCCAAAATACTGTTCACAACAATACACATTCTCTGGTATTTTTTTATGATAAGTACAACAAACATGTAATCGCCTATATAATACTTGGCCCCGAAAAAAAATGTCGTAAAGGCGCTTTGACAGCATTTTTGAAGTCGGCAACATTCTTTAGTACAACATTGTCGTTTGGTACTCTATTCTAGATTTCTGTCACATCTGGGAGAAATGTATTGGTATTTGTTCAGTATGGTCGTATTACATCTTTTCTGTAACATCTTAGTAGACACTAAAAGCGTGTACATCCAAAAGTAGACAAAACTAGCTATAATTGGCCGAGTAAATAGACAATTGCACGTGTAAACATGACATCCGTTTAGCCAGTAGGACTTAATGAAACTTTCCGTCTCCCAGTGATTAGTTTGTTGTATGATAAGATATTAGCGTGATAGCCTGTGGGCGTCGCTTTAGATCGAACCCATAATTTCTAGCTAAAGCCACACCAAGGTAAAATATAACACTCATAATATCAGTAAAAACCGTTTCGCAGTACCAAAGTGACAACTATACTCAATAAAAGAGGCCTGGCGAGCGTGAAAACACGCAACAACTAAATGCAGTTGACTACATGACGCACCCCCTCTTTCAGCGAGAGTCGCTGCTACGACATGTATGTCGCCACCATTCGCTAGAGCGTGCGAAGTTCATAATCACTTTGACAAAAATATTATACCACTGTGACATGAATATTGTTGAGATAATGTTGACGTTCATGCCCTAAATTTCGGGCGCGAAATTTCAGCTGACCTATGCATCTTCATTTTCTCTTTTATTCGTAGACTTATGATGATATTATGAACAGCCGTAGAGCTTTCAACGGATAACTGTCCAATCGAAGCAGCTTTGTCGTGTCACCTCAGTATTCCGTTGAAGCTGAAAATAACTTCAACGTAGACCAAAAAGCACTGCACAATAAGACTCGTTTAAATCCTACAATATCTCCTTGATATGAAGCAACACACCCAAATGAAAGTCTTATTGCAACATAACGTTTGTACTTTGGGCCTTCTTCTGTCCCAAACTTTTTTCCGCTGCTCCAGTCCTGACCTGCGCGAACTTGATAGTCATTTCGACATGTCAGTCCGTATGTTAAAAAAAGCAAAAATTAGAGTTGGTCTGTGTTACGTGTGTTCGTTGCCATAATTGTGGTGTGATTTCCTATGGAATATTTGAAACATCCAATACGCGATCCAAATGATTTTCTCCTCCCTTCCAATCGAAAGTCGATTTCACTAATGGAGTGTTTGTGCACCCTTAATTTTCTGAGCATATTCAAAACGGGCTTCTAGAGCCCTCTAGTTACAAAAAAAACCAGTTGTTTTGCGTTCATCATGTGTTTGCGCTTGTATATAATTTTGGTGATTTCAGTTACCAAGCAAGAGAGCTTCAGTAGCTACAAGTACATTAACTGAAAAGGCAAGTCCTAAAATTCTCCTGTTTTCTATTCCTTGTGCACCCAGTGAAGGCAATCATCTGCACTGTAGGCGAGACAGCCAGAACTGAAGAGATGTACCCATCAGAATACTGTGACTACCTCTTCTACACTGACGTTTACGCAAGAGATGGCCGAGTTCAAGCCAGAAAAGACTACCGCAGCTGGATCCTGTTCCAGAATATGGCCGCTAGATACCGCAATACGGAGTTTGGCATTTCATTTTCCTTTGAGTAAGTCCGACATATTTGACTCTTAGCGCTACGAAAACTGTTTGAAGGAAATGTCTTTCTTCAAAGATTAGAAGTTTTTAGTTTGTTCGGCACGCCCCGCCATAGGTGTCTAGTAGCTAAGGTACTCGGCTGCTGGCCCACAGGTCGAGAGATCAAATTGCGATGGCACCGGGTGCATTTTCGATAAAGGCAAACATTCTGTACGCCCGCGGCCTCAGATTTTAGTACACGGTGTAAAAAGCCCCAAGTGGTTGAAATTTCCGGAGATCTCCACTAGGGCGTCTCTCATAATCATATGTTGGTTTTAGGACGTTAAACCTCACATATCAATCAAGCGCTAAGGAAGCGCTAAGCCCAATTTCAGTATCTAGAATTGCGACGCAACGCCGGTAGACTAATCCTTTTTCACAAATTATTTCATTCATTGTCTGACGCATCCGGTATCTTGCCCGCACATCAAATCTCTTCTCGTACTAGCCACCACAACACTGTTTATCCTGCGCATACCCGCACAACAGCCCACCTTCGCTCATTCTTTGTTCAAACAGCAAAGGATTGGAATGATCTTCCACCCGAAGTCATGCACCATACAAGCCCAGTTCTGTTCAAAACCCACATTGAAAGAAATTTGTACTACAGCCCACCCCTCATGTAACACCCCACTGGGGCATTTGAGGTATAATGAATAAATAAATAAATAAATAAATAAATAAATACGTGTAGATCCCACTTTGCAAAAGTGTGCAGCATTGCGCGTAACAACAGCTGAATGAAAGACTAAACATCCAAAGAGCTGGTTTAAGAATGAGCAGGCAGTAGCAGCAAGTGCAGAAACACGAAGCCACCGTTGAAATATTCTACCAAAGAAAACTTGGTAGTCTTGTTTCCTAGGCTGTAACTGTTGGACTGATTAATCCGTAAGTCTGGACTTTTCTCGTGACTTTTCTCGACTTTTCTCGTGACTTTTCTTGAGCTATAGAAACTTGGGAGTTAATATCAAGTGCTTATTTTCCAGCGTTCTTTTTGTTTGGTTTTTTCTTCATGTGACCACGGCATTGTGCGAACGCGACATACTTAGTTCAGGGGTCCTGATGTAGCTAGCCTTGGTAACACTAGACGGCAATACTTCTGCAGAACTTGAAGATGAGTTCTTAAGGTTCGGCCTCAGGCTGCACTATTCCAAAGGTTGTGCCCTAATTACAAGAGCTTCTCGTTTCCAAGATTTCATCTACTACATAACTGCAGGTCTTCGCAATGACCTCATGAACATTCACCTCGCAATGCCATGGCTCGTTTCTATGGTATTTGGCAACGCTTCTTTTAACAAGGAGCAATTGATATGGTGAGGCCTGGTCGTCCATGTGAGTTACATGAGACAGACGGACACATGAGTATGTGCGGCTCTGCCCCTGTTTGTGACCTGGTGTCCGCAGTCATCTACAAATTAAGCAGCGACTACCAATACGTTCTGCACCCCATTTGGTATCTTCCCATACATGAGCACGACAGATTTAGGGTTACCATGAATGCCACTGGCCTACCTCATCGGGTGTCTGCCATACCTGACCAGAGTTCCTAGGAACGACTTTCAGCATGCATGGGAAAGCGTAGTCAGCATAATTTTGATGGTTTCGTTATTCTGAGTCGGTTTTAATTCCATGCAGGACATAGGCCTTTCCCAATAATCTCCAGTTTACTATATCCTGCCAGCAGGTTCAATACTATCCCTCGAAACTTCTCATTGATTACTTCACTTCATACAATGCCAACTGCCTTCCTCGGCTGTACTTCTCTGTCCTAGTAGCCATTTTTGTTATTTTCTTTTTCACTGTGCATCGGCTGTCAGTTATAGGCAGTACTTGGCCAGCTAGGATAGATAGATTTCGCTTTGTGGTAGTTGGATATCTGCATTTCTAGTTTATACCGTGGCTTGTCCCACTGCCCTCCGATCTCCTTATGATATTTCTATCTTTTTTTTTTGAAGAGGCACTGCACGAAAAAATATGACACGTGCACATATATTAGACACAAAACACATGCGCGTGTAATTGTTTTGTATCCTTCCATGCGAGTGTTTCGTCCTTATGCGTGCGTATTTTGTATCTTTCTGTGCGCTGCCTCCTGAAAAATCAAGGTCCACCAACTAGCCCATCACAACATAGTTGGTTCGATAGCCACCAGTAAATAATAAACTACAACATTTTTCGACATTATATAGTTTTTTTACATACAGTTCTAACGCAAATAAATCGTGTGAGAATACAGCTACAAGTGACAGTGTAATTCAGGATTACGAAATATTCTGGAATTCGCGTTGTTGAAACATACCATTAATTGAAAGAGGTTTGCTGATATGAGATTTTTTTTAATGCAGCCGTGTTGATCCCGAAAGTTTGGATGAGTCGGCCGCCTTTCTCGACACACTGCGGAATGGTGGCATCAAGCACTACGGACTCCTCACCGTGCTTACGTTTCAAAGCGACTACAATTTCATCGTTTCAAGCACGCGAGAGATTATTGCGGTACGTAACGGAGGCACGGCTGTGGATAAGCGGTCATTTTAAATGAAAACAGTTTTGTGTCTTGCAGCGTGCCAAAAGATACGAAAAAACGCAATGAACAGCACGCAAGGAAGTTGTGGAAGTACAGCAATCGGAACTGCATATGAACAGTATGCGGGAACTTTTGGCTGTCAGTGAGTGCACGAAAACCATAATGACGTAATAAGGTTATAGCATTAAGGCTATCTCCCCCTTACGCAGTTTCAACAGTCACGTAACGGCACTACGGCACGCGCGGCAATGCTCCTTCGTGAGATGCCCCACTGCAGCAGTGCAGTTAGTCGGCTAACTTCCTCGTGCGCACGCATCTCATGTAGCCAAGCCACAATCCACCCAGTCTTGCAAGAAGGGAGACAAATACATCCCGTTCCGTTCTGACCAACCTCGTCTCAATGGGCAAAAAGTTTATCTTTAAAGAGGTACATTTTTATTGAATCCTGGTTTTACGGGCATCGTCATAGCGCAGTGTAGCCTGCCCGTTTAATAAACTCGGGAACCTGGGAACCTATAGTAAACAGCTGGTAGTCTGCCCTCTTTCCCGTCTCCCTTCTTTCATTCCTTCCGCTTGCGCAGTATAAGTTGAGCTTTCATATACGTACACTTCCTGTTTTAGTATTTGTCCTCCTCACACCCCGTATGGTTATTGTTATGAAAGCGTGATCGATCTGCGTGCAAGGGGAAATATGTACTTGATGTCTACCGAGAAATCATCTTGCAGGTACAAAAGTATGTTGGTGTAGGCTAAACCTATGTGTGTATGCACCTTCTTTTTTTAAACGCGCACTCGCAGGGCTTGAGTATGCCTTAGGCACTCTGTACCACGGACTGTTGCCACCACGTTGCAGTGATTTTCTCAATGTTGCGCCAACGTTGGGTAAACATTTCGCGATACTACATCAGGCTCACTTAAATATCTGCTACGTCGCATAGTGTCATGGTGTCTGTTGAATGTGAAATTTTCGGGTCGTTGCAGAAATTGAAAGAGCTACAAGGCTCAGACCGGAGGGCAAAGACCGTACTCGCCTTTGGTCCCTACGAATATAGCGCGCATCATATGCCCACCATCAAATCTACATTCATAAACGTGGTGAAGTAAGTAAGAAAATCACTTCCTCTTTTGCCTTATACAATGTTCGTTATTATTCTGCTCCAGCAGCTCTGCGAGACAGTGTTATTTCCGAATGGTCTGTGTGTGCATACTGTATCGTTGTGATGCTGTATAGTAATACTTGCAAAGATACACTCGATAACGGCTTAAGAAAAGGACGTACCGGCGCAAGGGCTGAACTGAACCAGCTGGCGCTATTTTAAAGAGATTTTTCAAGGTTTAATACTCAGGACTTTTTGTAAATAAATCAGAATGAAACTTAAAGAGAGTGGTGCTAACATGACGAAAGTTGAAAACTTGATAAAGAACGAGAACTATCATTCTGGAAAACTTTCAGAGCAATCACAAAGACTCGATCGAGGAAGAAAATTATGTGCACACTCATAGTTCACTGGTGAAAAAGAATTAGTAACAGATATGTACACGAATAGTAGCACAAGACGTTGAGATTATAAAAAAATCTATGTACATCATGTTAATATTAGGAATCAGTTTCACAGAAAAGTAATCTGCAACGTGCAGAAGGAAGAAAAAAACAAAAAGGAAGCAGCGTCGGTAAATGTGGACTATTTGTCAGTTACTACAATTCATTTTTAGCTAATGTATTCATCTGCACAACTTGTGATTTGGTCACCGCTATAGCTAATTCTCGGGTTATATATGTACATCCTTTTCGTTAAAAGTGCTCTGTGAGTTTGCGCTAGCTCGACCTATTTTTTGGAGCACTTATGTGTTCAAACATTCCCTGAATTTCTCTTAATCAATTCATACCAACTCACCCAATTTTTCATATCATAAGACATAACATTAATACATGATCTCAGGTGGACAGAACAACGCTTAGATGTTGACGGTTTTATAGTTTGAGCGTGTTCCATGAAACCAGGTGAAATATACGTGGGTGTATCTGTTAGGTATACTGACTGCTTATGCCATGCCTACAATAAGCTTAATGTACTGCATAAAAACTACAATTCTGAAGTCAACACCAATGCGTATGCTCAAATACTTGAAAACGTAGATTCCTATGTGGGACGACGTTCACTCAAGTTCTCAGGAGATTTTTGCCCTTCTGGCATTTGTGTTAACAACCTTCTTTCTCACTATATTTGATAATACTCATAACCCTGTCAGTTGCAGATGTCTCATGCTGTGAAATACGGCGTTGTGAGGCCATAGCTCTGTAATTTTAATGAAACATGATCGTATTTGTCCAAAACTTTTGTCTTCACTTTTCGAGCGCTTATATTCAGATTCACAAACATTTCAATCACTGCGCGATGTAAGTGCATTGAACGTCAGCCAACTTTTTTGTATGAATTAATGACACTCGCAAGCATGAATTGTCAGCTCAATCGGTCTTTCACTGTCTTCGACTTACCCAAGGTTTGCACAATGGTCCTTATTCAGATAGGACAACACCCTTATTATGCGCAGCCAGACTTATTCAGTTTCAGGCTCAATGTGTCGATGCTAAATGAATTTTAGTCAGTTTGTGAAAAATAAAGGTTGCCAACCTCTCTTGGCGAATACGTGTACGTAAAAAAACGTCAGAAGAGCAACCGGTCAGCGGATGGGCTGGAATCAAAATGGTAAGTACATAAGCTGACTGAGTCATCTGTCGGCTGCCATCTTGCTTCTCATCTTATCTTTCTGTTCGGTTTTAAAAAGAGGTGGGTGGCGTGCTGAGAAAACCTGAGTTAGAGCAGGAAGTCGTAGTTTCTCTTAATGAACCTTGCATGGTCTGACCACCCTCGTCCCCTAATTAGCATGATATCACCTTCAAAGTGACTGTGCATAAATATGTTATAATGTAGGCGCCCCAACATGTGACAATTGTTCCCGTTAGTTCGTTACCAAGCGTTATGTCATTCTTTTGGAAATTATTTCTGAATACACCTAACACAGGCTCAAAATCACTGAAATGACCTAGTTACTCCATTAAATGTTCTCTCATGCTCGACATGACATACCTCTCCTTCGGTTCGAACGAATGCGGCAAGGAGGATGCCTGCAGGCTTTTTCAAAAGTAACCCTTTTTCAAGGAGTGCTCACTCAAAAGTTTTTGCAACCTCTATATATATAAATAAATATATATAATATATATATATATATATATATATATATATATATGTGTATATATATATATATACATATATATATATATGTATATATATATATATATATATATATATATACATATATATATATGTATATATATATATATATATATATACATATATATATATAAATATATATATATATGTATATATATATATATATATATGTATATATATATATATATATATATATATATATATATATATATATATATATATATATATATATTATTTGCATTGCTACAGATTAGCGCATGTATGGGACCTTCATTAAAACATTAATAGAAAGGACGACTTTTGGCCGTTGTATGGGGATAACGTTGGAAAGGGGAAAAAAAGGCAAGGGGCATGAAGGGCGAAGAGCAGCTTCGTGACACGCCTTCGCAAGGGTCAGCCGACCACTCTTACACTACTTGAAACAGGCCACTTTTACTACCGTATATAGCGAGAGCTTTCTGTGCTTCATATAATCAGACTTTAATAAATTCTGTGGAGTGGTCATGTCGGCTCGTAACAAATGTTGAATGTGGCATCTTCCTTTTGAAAATTCTGCGCATGTCCAATTACTCGTGCTGTTTTTTTCTCAGTTTTGCGTCTTTTTTGGGAGTGGGGAGGGTGTGTTATAAATAATTTTTCATTCACGGCCAACTTTTTCTCGCTCCGCAGTACTTTCATGGCAGACATCGTCATCGCGATTACATCGACAGGGTGGTTAGCTTTCGAGGGATTCTGCAAAGCCACGCCACCCAACACAATCAACATCGATAATAGAGGCCATACCGTTCTGGTAAGTTTACTTTAGGGCAACATACAACAAAACGAACTGGCACTTAAGAAAGAGAATGCGTAGGAGATGCTCTCTCTATTTTTAGATATAGTGCGGTGTAGTAATTATAACTTCGATGGAAACTAATAATAGTTTACCTAAAAATAAGCGTCTATGAGACGCTGTAGAACGTCTACGAGAACTTAACCTACGAACTGCGCAATTTGAAGGGTTGTCTGTTCTTACGTCTGTTCAAACTTTAGTTGGACGAGTCGCGAAAATTCACCTTGGAGTTTCTGTTTATAAAGCGATCAAACAGACACACTCGTCATCGAAGGGAGCAGCAATTAACGCAGGCTAAGCTTTTTAAGTGGAGGCAGAACAACTACTCGATAGACTTCGTAAATGCACACTTCAGCAAAGACACAGCGTCTTCGAATATCGTAACTTTTCAGCACGTTAAAATTAGTGTGCTATGGAAAATGACAGATATGGTTTTGCAAAAATGATGTAGACTTTCGAAATGTGACATAATACTTGCATACAGCTTAGAACACGATAGACCTTGTTAGGCGAGAGCACCGAGATTACGAAGGTGATATATTTGAAATACCGAGCGAAAATCTTGGCGTGGTCGGCGTTAGAGATGATGCATGTCTTGTGGAAGATAAACATAGTGTGATTGGGCTTGGCGGGATGGCACATTTGAGGTGCGTCATGTTTTCTTCGAATGCGTTGAGCGCAGATGAAGGCTGTGGAAAGACTCTTTCTACAGACGCGCGTTCATGCTTGGAAACATGACACGTGGTATAAAATGTAGCTAAACTAATGAAGGCCATGATAAGCAATAGCTTCGTAAAGTGAGCCAACGTATGTACGCAGTGTTTTGCAGGTGTAGCTCATCAAATTCCTTTCAGTGGCTCTTTTTTTCAACTGAGCACATAAAGGCTGGCTATTGTACTAATGGCAGATCTATGGTGCACAAATTGTCGATCAAAAATGCATCGTTGCTATATAGTATTTTATATTATCTACATTTCTATCGGGAGCTGCAGTTTAATCAATGCACAGTTAAAGAACAATTAAAGAAACGTGCCTGATGATTCAGGCTTGATATTTTAATTTTAGTGCAACTGCAACTGCGCACCAGCAGTCTATATGCTCCCTTAAGAAAAAAAATTACCCTTAGTAATCCGAATGCCTGGCGAGTATTTCCTCGCGGGCATCCGCGCAGTGGTGGTATTGCTTTGCACAAATAGGCTTCGTGTCTACCTTATTTTCAGCAACACTGCGCCCTTTCAGTTCAAAGTGTCATGACGATGAAGAACCGATATGCCAAACTGCTAGAGGTATAAAACTTTATTGGACGAACTGAACTTGTGCCCGGCAAAACGAGTGCCGCATAGTGTACATCAACAGCGGCTATACCATAAGCTGGTGCGTTCGATTACGTGATCGGGGAGTAAATATATATATATATATATATATATATATATATATATATATATATATATATATATATATATATATATATATATATATATATATATATATATATATATATATATATATATATATATATATATATATATATATATATATATATATATATATATATATATATATATATATATATATATATATATATATATATATATATATATATATGCAAGAAAGAGACGACGAAACTTTCACGGAAGCGTCTTTGCTAAACGTTTTCAGCTGGTGGACCAGCCTTCGTCACACACACACACACAACACGCACGTGTGTGTGTGTGTGTGTGCGTGTGTGCGTGTGTGCGTGCGTGCGTGTGTGTGTGTGTGTGTGTGTGTGTGTGTGTGTGTGTGTGTGTGTGTGTGTGTGTGTGTGTGTGTGTGTGTGTGTGTGTGTGTGTGTGTGTGTGTGTGTGTGTGTGTGTGAGAGAGAGAGAGAGAGAGAGAGAGCTTACAAAGTTGACTTATTGCAGTGGTTCGTGCAGGCTCGGGAATGAGCTGCTCACATGTGGCAGACAATCTTCTTAGATTTTTCTGAATGATTCGCAAAGATTACGAATGTTTCTGACAGGACAAAGACGGAACGCTGGTTTTCAGCAGGTGGCAGTCGGCCACAGTTAAGAAAACTCATTTGACTTAGATTACTCTGAATATGCGAGTGGTGACTGCAGCCTGTAGCTGCACGTTGTTTTCATGTCCATGCGTTCCTCTGCGCGCGTTGGCACCCTTTCAAAAATGGTGCTACATTTCCCTCAATGCAACGGTACGCCTCAATCTAACAGCGAGTCAAGAAAACTAGCAGTAAAAACACTGCCTACTACATAGCGTGACCTCCATGAATTGAGACATATAATGGCACGATGATTGGTCAAAATTGCTGCAACCGAGTACTGCGATACTTGCGAAAGAAGAATTCGCGATGGACAATGAGAGAAATAAGCTTTGGTGAAAAGGTGACGTGTAAAGGGCGATGGGCTACGAAAACTTGTTCTAAGCATATTTTGGGCTAAGATGCAATCTGCCGATACCAATGCAGTTTTTCTGTAGAAACAAGTATACGCGTCTGAGTGATTGGGCACCCGCTTTGATCAATTCTCTTTTCGCCTGTCTATGTCTATGAACCTTACCTCGTTTCATTCGGCGCAGCTCGATATTCAAACCGCGAGTGTGTCTGCGAGGCTCTATGTGAGTGTCTCTGCGCGTTCTGAGCAAATTTCACAGCACCCTTCATATCCTTTCATGACTGGATTCAGGAATCTCACTGGTTCACCGTCTCGGCGGGAACTAAATTTTCCAAGCCATCGGTAATCACTGGCTTATCCTTCGAGCTGTCTGCCCTCAAGTACATTATGGTGGAGCAACCGAGTTCCCTGAACGATAGCGTCTTTCACCCGTGCTTGTCCGTTAAGAAGACGTCACAATATGCGGTGGGTAACTTTCGCGATCATTTATATTAACTTTTAACGCCATGTGTAATGCATAAAAAGGAAAAGATTTTAATTTCTTAATTAGGTGTCTCACACTCACACGTTGATGTCAGTTTGTTGTGGTGTATTCTTTGTGTTAAGTTTGTGGTTTGCGCGCTGCCGAAAAAGACCTCGGAGGTGATGTGAAAGATGAGCGCGGATGCAATCTGATCCACTAGAAGCCGCAACTATCACAAATGCCTCACGCTCTTTCAATAAACTCAGCTATATTCATAAGATTTTCTTAACTTTAGTTGCATTTGTCTAAAATAAGCATAGGCTGTGCTATCGCATGTCTCCAATATAAGTGTTAGCTTTACCCGAAAACATCGATTTCTATTTTTTTAGAAAAATACGTGTCGAAAATTACAACTCGCACAAAATGGATGATTCTCAATAAAGTTGAACTCTGCATTAGATACATGTGATGTCGGAACATCAGTTTTCTAAAATCAGGGCGTACATAACTGTCACGATAATAATGCAATAGAGCTGAATGAGTTTACTCAAGGAGCAGCAGATTTTTTTTTTCTTACTGTAATTGTCGCGTCACCGGTCGCAGCTGATCTCAACCACGTGCTTCCTTCTTAGTGGCTGCCGACACTTACTTCGCCAGTGCAACGAGGCACGATGTTAACCCAAGGAATGCACCAGGCCCCACAAAGGTCATTGTCGTGGGAACAGCGCGAACGTAAAGAACGGGACAAAGGAGGGGATACATGCATACATCCACACCAGCGCTGTCTAACAACTGTTTATTTCCTGCGTTCTCCACACATGAACTATCGGCAAGAAACGGGAAAGGAGAGGATAATAGGCCACATTCTTGAAGAATAGAACAGTTCGCGTTTTTTTCTATACGATCATGACTTACCGACTTGCGTAGCAAGCTTCACCATGAAAGCCGATGAGAGAGAGAGATGCAAGGAAAGGTGCGGAGAGCAATCATATTGCGCATCCCGTTTGCTACCCTGCACTGGAGGAAGGAATAAGGAGGGGAAAAGAGACAGAAGAGAGGGAAAGAAGCCGTTGAGTGAGTACAATAACCAGGTGCCTAAGTGAAGGATTGCGCACACCCTCGATAGTTTCTCGATTAAATTTTTTGTTTAACAAGTGTGCGTAAGAGGCGTTAGCAACCGCCTTTTTTGTACTCTTTCTTTCAGCTTTGCCAGTATAGTGATTTCAGTGGCGGCGCTGAAAACTACATCGGCGATCCTGTATACACATATGGAGGTTTCTCTAATTCGTCGAAAAGTCTTACGTTGAGCGAGTACAAAGACTCTCTGGCTGCAAAGGTAAGTAAGCGCACTGTCGTCCTTTCCTTTCTCAGGCAGGCTTCTTTTTACTTTGCGTGACACTAAAAGACCCCGAAATATGGTGAGGCAATGAATGTGATATCAAGTGTCAGGCAAACGAAAAAGGGCAAGAGGCTTGAAACTTTCACTGCAAGGGCGTTGCATGGCCAAAAACATGCTGAATCTCCTTAAAAATCTGCATACTACGAGTGTTAAGTGACTTATATAAATAGCTTGCCTTTATTATGCCGGCACATGGACACGCTTGGTACAATTATCTATGGCGACGCGCTGCAGAGCGATGGGTTTCTAGTTGCAATCACCGTCTTCAGAATTTTTTAGATTCGAAGCGTTTTAAGGCCGAGCGCAATCCGGTGTGCGGCGTTACCACTCTTACTGCACATGCGCAATCCTCCCCCTCGCTCAGCTCCTGTGCTCCCCCTCTCACGCCTGGCAACGCCGACGCAGACAGCATCTGCTAGTCTACGCACCCTCCCCCGTTTCTCTTCTCTAAGCGTCCCTCCCTGTGGCGCTTACACCCCCTTTACGCTCTCCGATGCTCCCCTGTCTCTCGCCTCGCAAAGCCGACGCTCCCAGCGTCGGCTAGCGAGTTTTTGATTAAAAAATCCGACTGCTTGCGCTGCATAAACGCTGCGAAACCGTTCACTAGCCAACTGGATCTTCACCTGCAAGAGAGTGTCGGTGGAAGATTTTTTCTGAGCGTTGCTGAACATCAAAACTTCTCAGCGTGTGCGTTAACTAAAAGCGGGCTGTGGGTCTCTGTGTCACATTGCCCATTAGCAGCGAACGCCATGTTCCAGTACAAAACACTGGTCCATCACAGCGAGATTTTCGCCTCCCCTGGTTTCACACATGCGCAACGCCGCGATGAGCGCCATCGCCAACGCCGATGCTAGTGTAAGTGCTATCGCCTGCTGCTTCACATCTACACATTGTTTTCTTTATCGGCAGATAGTGTGATTTTTCTTGTGAATAATTTTTGTAGCTTCTTTAGATATATACATGCACATGCACATGCGGGACACGACGGCGACAGTGCTGCCGAAAATGCACCGATAATGTTCATATGATTGATCACCCTAATGAGGAAACTGTAGCTCAACGTTGAGCGGTGCGCGCTTGGCTTTTCTTGTTCATCTGCAGCCGTGCTGAGCTATGCTTTTTGTATGGGCCGTGGAATTCTTCATGAAATATTGTTTCCCCGTTTGCAGTTCCTGAAGGCCATCACTGAGTTCGGAGACTTACGCGAAGATACCGCTTGGCTCCTCTACAATGTCCATAGCGAGGGCCCAAGCAACAGCTGCCCGGAACTTCCGTTCACAGTCCTGAAGCACTTTAGGGAAGCACTGAAAGGCGTGGAAAATGCAACATACCACTGACTGAGATGGCGCTCATATGTGCAATTCCAGTGTTAAGTGTCATTTGCCGTTCAGGTAGATAGATGAAGTGACAATGGTGTGTTCCCAAGGGAGACGAACACGCTGCAAAACGTTGCCTTACGCCTCTGTTTGTGTTGGCCCCGCTGCGGTCGTCTCGTGGCTAAGGCACTCGGCTGCTGACCCGCAGGCCGCGGGATTGAATCCCGGCTACGGCTGCTGCATTTACGATAGAGGCGAAAAAGCTGTAGACTCGCGTGCTCAGATTTAGGTGCACTTGAGGAGGTGGTCGAAATTTTTAGAGCCCTTCACTACTGCGTCTCTCATAATGATATGGTGGTGTTGGGACTTGAAACCCCACATATCAACCAATGATGTTATCGGTCTTTCAATTAGGTTAAAAAACACGTGCATGCACTGTGTCAATTATTTTATTTCTTGAAACACAAGGAAATAGCCAAAAATTTCTGAATGAGGCAAGAAGAATTGCAACTAAAAAGAAAAACTGAATGCTTAAGGCGGCAGGCCACCCTTGGTGCTATTCTAAAAATCCAACATATAACTCAACGAAATGGTGAAAAACTTTAATAGAAGTTACTTCCAGCATACACTGCCAGTTCATGTACGTGTGAAATGACCTGGAAAAGTTTTGGAAGTGCTTGAAAGAATAAAACTACCAAAATAGATGTAACCAAATGTGAAAGCTCTAGGTGGCCAAAACAAAATTTCTGTAGTTGGTATTCAAATGATCAAAACGTGATTTACAAGTGGCGTGTGTCTGTGTATATAATGATGTTTTTAGTCACTACAACAATTTCGCCATCTCCTACCCTTTGTCAAATCACAGAAATTTCTCTGACAGTACTTGGTCTGGACGGCTGTGGCCATACAAGCTCGATGGTGCCTGGACAGATCAACAGGAAAATTAATTTCACCATCTCTGATACCATGAACATTTCCCAAGAAGAATCATTCTCATCATAATATTGCTTTCATGTAGTTTGTGATTACGCACACTCATTTTTGTTGACACAAATCTTGCTTGCCGTTTCTTCTGCCACAGCCCCGCCGCGGTAGTCTAGTGGCTAAGGTACTCGGCTGCTGACCCGTAGGACGTGGGATCGAACCCCGGCTGAGGCGGCTGCATTTCCGATGGAGGCGGAAATGTTGTAGGCCCGTGTGCTCAGATTTGGGTACACGTTAAAGAACTCCAGGTGGTCGAAATTTCCGGAGCCCTCCACTACGTCGTCTCTCATGATCATATGGTCGTTTTGGGACGTTAAACTCCACATATAAATCAAATAAATTCAAAATCAAAGCATTGCAGTTTGAACTCGGTGGCGTGATTTGCAGGAACCACCAGCACGCGGCGTTTGCATTCCTGTTCGCGATTTACCGCGCCTTGGAAAGATGTCGGATAATCGGCGCGTATTTCCTGTCGGCACTCGACTTCCCGGGCATGTTTTTGTGCCTGGGCTGCATCATCGGCCCGGCGCATACGAGCTCTTTCACATTTCTACTGTTGACCCTTTTTTAAAGTTGCCCCTGGCTTACATATGTGAAAGCTCTCAGTAGAAACTTATGCGCGCGTGCTCCATATCACAGCTGCGACGGGATGAACGGGATGGACGACGTCATTCACAACGCAGCCAATGGCGCGCGTGCTCAGATATTACGCTCATAACAACATAATTGATAGCACATCCAATTGAGACCGCTTATAACCATGATGCCGAATGGTTTTTGCTTCTCCCAGCCATATACAGCTTTCGCTGCAAAACAATGTTTCCAGCCCTCTCATGAAGAAGGGAAAGTAATGTAACCTCGACTGCAAGGGAGGAAAAGGGAATGCGCGTGCGCAGGGGAGGTGTGGACACCACGTGAGGGATGGACAAAGCCTCCGCGAAAAGCTGCTTCGCGTATAAAAGTGGGACGCAGCAGGTAACAGGGACGAAAAAAGAGTGCTGCTTATCTCTTGCCTCCGTTACATATTGCACCCCACTTTTTTTTTCATTCACAATGCACAGTTCATAGACAGACAGTGTTTTACATTTTCACAGGTTCGACAAAGTATGATAAGTAACTGCTCTGTATATTAACTTCTATGGCATACGTAAAAAAATCGTGTTGTGCTTAGTTCTTGTATGGGGCTGCACAGCAGTCGGACTGTGCTATGGACAACTTGCACAAAAGCACAAGAGCACTTTTTTAAAAACTCCATCTCCTCTCGCAAGAACAACTCTGTTTCCAAATCGTCGATTACAATATTTAGAGGAAACAGATGGTCGAGAAGTAAGGGCAGGGAGGCTTGCCAGACCAGGAAAGCCTATTTGCTACCCTACACGTGGGAACGGGAAAGGGTGTACGTTCGCGACAAACTTGGCCCCTGGTAAATGTGGGCTTTGGCTTAGTTCACTGCTAGCCTCTGTACAGACCAGTCTCTCTATACAGAAACGTGCTAATGCACTGTTTGGGCACTCTGTGCTCTTAATGAACCTCTCTATGCCCAGTGGGTGGTATGTTCTGTAAACGACGGACGACAATCTTGTGGCAAAGTGATACGATAGCAATGCGTGCTTCTTGTTCTCGTGTTCCTTTTTTTTTTGCAGGGCACGCACTGCTTCAGTTTTACATATTGAAACTTACGTTAGGTTAGGTTAGGTTAGGTTCACTCGGTCCGCCGCAGGCAGGGCACCCCACCCGAAGTGCCAAACCACATCTTGAATATTGCTCGGTAGCCAGCTGGGCGCTATCGCACCCAAAGAAAGCTCGTTTTTTTTTTCTCTTCACAACCTCAGTTTACCCAAAGTTCCCTGTTAGTTCTGTTTTTCAAGTTTTGAGTTCCATCCCCTTTGGCCCCCGTGGTAGAGTCTGCAAAGACAGGTGCCTCTGGATACCTAAAAATTAGTAAGACGCAAGTTGCCTTGCGGGATGATCCTCCTGTAACTTTAGTACTCTAATGGATGATCCTCCCAACTGTAGTACTCTAATGGTCGTCTTTAGGGGAATATATGTGTCTGCCAATACTGTGCCGGTTAGGAGATATTCCTTCCACACTTCTCTCAAGGCAGGCCGAGTTGTTCTTACCTAACTACGGTGGTGTTAGCACTCAAGAAGAACCTGACCATTTGTGATTTAAGTTGTCCTGCTGTTTGATACGGTAATAAAAGGGAGTTTGTCATGAACCAGAAACGCCCTGTGGAGAGATTCATAACAAGCATCATCGTACATAGTACGAAAAACTGAATTCTAGGTCCCTAATTATTATCTTTTTATGGACTCCAGCTCCTTATTCTAACTCTTCATATTTTCTCCTTCTGCATTGTAGTTTATTTCCAGGATACTCAGGCTCTTAACAACAGCGATGCCATGTATACAAGATATAAGTGAAGGGTAGAGGCTAAATCATTTACATTTGTGCAAGTTAAGGTAGGCCCCCAAGATTTCCGCGTTGACCCAAAAACCTTGAGAACAGCCGCCAGGCGCTCCTTGTCACTGTGTTATATTGCGACGTCTCCTGCGTAGGCCACCAGTTTGATAATGCCACTGCGGGGGAGCTACAGTCTTAGCACCCATGTGGTTAGGTACTTGAATAAGGAAAAGATAGGGTCAATTCAAATAACACGAGGCATTCCACACCAAGTCCCAGCCATTTTGGCGACCTACTCGAATGTATTCAAAAAAAGTCGTGTTGTTTTGCTGCATATAAACCAGTGAACTGCTAGAACATTTCGTAGAGAAAAATCATTTTGGTCACGTGGCTGCCCTTTGAAATTTCTAGAATGTCGTTCGGGTGTTGTTTGAGAAAAAGAATTATTTTAAAAGTACCGCTCTTTCTTTCTACGCCAAATTTGGTCTAGGTAAAGCTGCTTTTTTAAGAATTGAGGAGAGGGTGACTTCAGCTGGTCTGTTACTGGATTTTAATCGCGTGATGTGCGTTGTACACGGACAATATTGTAAAGAGTTTTAAGAATAAAATAGCTTACAATGCCAAGGGCAGCATTGAGGATAGTTGCGTAGTTGAACATGCAGATGACCCTATCAGCATCGACGGGCTAAGCATGCGTTGACTGAGCCCGAGCAGCGATACCGGTAATGCTGTCTAGCAAAAATGTCCTGAACTAGACGCAAGATAACCATGGTTAAGTATATATGCACGAATAAATGGGTTTTCGCATAGAAGAGTAGAAAAGTGAACAAATATCTCAAACCGTCGAAGGGATTGAAATCGCGGATAAATATTGGGGCCCTTACATAAGTTTACGGTAAATTTTACATTTTAATTTGAACAAACATTGGTAATATTTGTGTGCTGCTCATTTTTCTTCGTTGACAGCGTGATTCGTTCTGTTCAAAATTTCTTATTTCATTGGTGTCATTGCTGCCGATTTGTAAATGTTCCCCTCCAATGGCCAATGTGTACCCGAGTCTAATATGCGCCCAGGAGAGTTGCTTTTGGGAAAGTAGGTGTGCATAATTAGTTAACTACAAAAGAAGCCAGAAAACGTCTCTGTTCTGGGTCTGTGTTTCTGCCACTCTGCTTTTTTTCAATTTTGACGTTTTCTGGCTCTTTTTGAGGTTTATTAAAAATGAATATGCGCCGTTTGCTTGCTTGCTTGACCCTTTACAAGTGACTCGTACCCACTGCTGTGGATTGTTGAATTAAACCAGTGGTTAAATCAGAAATATTTTGAAAGTTTAGATGACGAAAAATAAATTCCTTGGTGGTGTAAAGATGAAGCAAGCATAGGATTTTCATATGTAATATCATCACATTAGCCAAAAGTCCAAAAACATGATAGGGAATAGCTTAACAGTTTATTCTTTTGTCAAACTGGTGTTATGCGCGACATCGTCGCTACCATCATCACCTACATGTGCTACCCAGCAGGGTATATTTATTTGTTTAAACCGGAATACATCAAGAATAACTATTCTTCATATATGTCACTGTAACCAAAAATATAATCAGAATTTTAAATGTCTGATCCACCCGGCTTTTTTGCCTAGCCCCATGAGCGGGCAGGTATTAATCATTCCAGCCACGTGATCACCATCATCATGTTTTGCTGGTAATCTCAACGCGAGAAGCAAGAAGAAGAGGTCAAAAAATGGCGACGGACTACTCCGAGGCCTTCGAGCTTGACGAGACCCTGCCCAGGTACTGGGACCCGCGGTACATGGCGTACTTCTACCGAGGCGTGATGCCTTCGCCGACGGGCGAGCAGGCGCTGGAAGCACTGTACGCGCAGCCCGCAATCGACGTCTTCCCCGCAGTCGCTCCCGCCGCTGTGCCTCCCATTCTGGTGAGCCGAGACGCCGAAGGAAACAGGCTCCGACCCGGCAGATACAGCGACGGCAAGCGGGTGCGCTGGCTGTTCTGGCAGCAGAGGCTCGGAGACAAGGACGAATGGGACGTGCCTTGCAGCGTGCGTGCCCTGAGCTTCGCGGCCATCGCACTGGGCATTCTTACCGTCTTCGTTATCGTCGCACTCTGGGTCGCTGTCAGGAACCAGAGGGAAGCGTCGGAGACAACGTCATCGAAGGAGCAAGTAGACACTACTGAATATCCGAGGGTAATCAAGCCTTTTAACGGTCAGCGGAAGCAGTCACCGGTGCAGTCGGCCTCCGCGCAGTCCTTGGACGCAAGACGCAAGTCGAGTGTGCCGTTGTTCCGGGCTGCCGTTTCTGCGTAGACGTGGTTGAAGACGCAGTCGACATTTCATTTGCAAAGATGTGCTATTATAGTGTTTAATTACAAGCTCAATTAAGTTACGCATCTTGAGTTCTAATAAACAATAATGCTCGCTTAAGTGGTTGTGTAATTTAAAAGTATGCGTTGCACATGTTTTTTTTTTGTTGTTTCTTATGCCACTCGAGGGCCCCCCTGAATGGAATCCTCATTCAACGTTTCGATATTATGCACCCTTGTTTCGTCTGACTAAGTGTGAATCCCACTAAAGATCGTGTTCTCCACTTCACCTCATTTACCGAAACCAAGACAGGCTTCTCAGTTTTCATTAGCCACAAGTTTTCTTGGCCAACAGGTTTCGAGTGCACCACAGCCACGAGAGTGCTCACCTCAAAACGACCGATTCAACCGGCTCCTTCAACTTGGTGATGTCGATTTTATTCCTTAGTATTTCGCGCCACTGGGATATAGGATACGTGCCATCTGGGTCTTCGAGGCAGGCAGTTACCGCCTCTGCAGAGGCCTGCATGAATATTCTTCAAATGCGTAGCCTCATATGTTATGGACTAAAATGTGACATCAAATCTGGTGGATAAACGACTGATATGCTCCATTACTTGATATAAGTTCGTCATGACGAGTCTGGCCTCTAAAGATAATGTTGGCTCCTATATATTTGCGTTTGAGTCAAAGTTAGGTCGATATGACGCGAATTAAAGACAGTGGGAACTACAGAATGTGCGTTACTTTATCCGTAAATTCTCTCGTGTCAATCCATGAGTACCATACTGCAAAATAAAAAAAAGCGGGACTTTTAAGCTTTGGCTTTAAGAGTTGAGGGTGATAGCTATATCCTGTCCCTATAGTACTTACTTCAAACACTCAGTGCATGGAATCTTTTTGAGCTTGTTGTGCACCAACTACAGGGCCTTAATTAAGGGAGCAGACGCAGTAATGTGAGTACCTTTTGTAGTGGGTGACCTGCTTTAAACCATGGAGTCATTATGATAATCGCATGTTCTGATGCCCGATGGCAATGTACGCTTCGACCACGCATTAATACTGCAATACTTCATGGTGTATTGTGAAGATTCTACAGGAAGCTTGCACGAACGGTGACGACAGTATGCGCTTCAGGTTGGCAGCCTTTATTTTTTTTTGTCAGATGTGGCCGGGGAGTGCAGCAGCGCAATCGCATGTGTGCGAGCATTGGCGTATAGCTTGCAGGCGTGATCTAGTGCGAGCGCGACGCTAATTTAACTCGAAGGAGTGTCGTGCACGATGTCAGCATCACTGCAAGACTACACTGCAACGCTGTGCCAGAAAGACATCGATCGGCACGAAGAGACGAAACTTTGCTGACTGGACCCATTCACTAGGGCGTGGTCTCCGCGATCGGCTGCCGGCGGCGCGCCGTTGCTCCGGCCGTCCCATTCGGCGCGAAAGCAATGGGAGCGGTGTAATTTTGCTAACTCCGACACACGCTGCGAGGCGGCGCCGTTAACCTAAGATTGAACGGAAAGGGGGACAAAGCTGACATAAACAACTACCGTCCTATAACAGTGACATCAGTGGTCTACAGGCTGGCGATGCAGATTATAAAGGAAAGACTGCAGGCATGGATAGAAGGTGAGGGGGTGCTGGGGGAACTGCAGAATGGGTTTCGGAAACACAGGAGGTTGGAAGACAATCTGTTCTCACTGACGCAGTGCATCGAAATAGCAGAAAAGGAACACAGGCCCCTGTGGCTAGCATTCTTGGATATCAAGTGAGCGTACGATAGCGTGGTTCAAGAGGAATTGTGGGGAATACTGGACACACTAGGCGTGGAACATGTGGTCACTAATCTTTTAAAGGGTGTCTATAAAAGTAACAAGGTAGTTATAAAGTGGGAAAAACAGGTATCCAAGCCTGCAGAGGTAAAACAGGGGCTTAGGCAGGGGTGCCCCCTGTCACCCTTATTATTCATGATGTACCTACAAGAATTAGAGGCAAAATTAGAGGGAAGTGGACTGGGCTTCAACCTCTCTTTAGTCAAACAAGGAAAACTTATTGATCAGGCACTACCAGCATTAATGTACGCAGATGATATAGTGCTAATGGCCAACAACAAGGAAGATTTGCAGACATTGATGGACATCTGCGGTAATGAGGGAGATAGGTTAGATTTTAGATTCAGTAGGGAAAAATCAGCAGTCATGATTTTCAATGACAACGAAGGTAGTGAGCTTAGAATACAGGAGGTCACGCTAGAGATAACAGATAAATACAAATATCTGGGCGTATGGATAAGCAATGGGACCGAGTATCTGAGGGAACACGAAATATACGTGACGACTAAAGGTAACAGGAATGCAGCAGTCATGAAAAATAGGGCACTGTGGAATTACAATAGGTATGATGTTGTGAGAGGAATATGGAAAGGGGTCATGGTTCCTGGGCTGACGTTCAGCAATGCGGTCTTGTGCATGAGATCAGAAGTTCAAGCAAGATTAGAAATTAAGCAACGTGGAATAGGTAGGCTTGCTTTAGGAGCTCACGGGAATACACCAAATCAGGGAGTACAAGGTGATATGGGATGGACACCATTTGAGGGCAGGGAAGCTAGCAGCAAGATAAAATTTGAGAAGCGATTGAGAGAAATGGGGGAAGAGCGTTGGGCTAGGAAGGTTTTCAGCTACTTGTACATGAAAGATGTCGATACAAAATGGAGGAAGCGAACCAGGAAGTTGACTGGTAAATACTTAGAAAACAGCAGGTGGCCAAACCAAAAAGAACTATCGGTTAAGAAAAAAGTGAAGGAAACGGAGACTGACATGTGGAGAATGGGCATGATTAAGAAGTCCGCACTAGAGATCTATCGAACATTTAAGCAGGAAATTGCCAAGGAAAGGATCTATGATAATACTCGGGGTAGTTCTCTACTGTTTGAGGCCAGGACGGGAGTACTGCGAACCAAGACATATCGGGCCAAATATGAAGGGGTCGACACAATATGCAGTGCGTGTGGAGAGGAAGAAGAAACTGCCGAACACTTGATAATGTTCTGTAAAGGGCTTCACCCTATAGTTCAGGATGATGGCGCAGAGTTTTCCAAAGCACTGGGATTTAGAGACAGCGAGGGCAAAATAGACTTTAAGCGGGTAGACTTAACTAGAAGGAGGTTATCTGATTGGTGGCTAAAGTCAAGGCACGAGTGAAAATTAAACCCTTCACTGCGAAATACGAATCCTCAACTTCATTATTTAAAGGAAAAAGAAAAGATAAATGTAATGGTTTGTTCACTAAGTATTACGGCTAGGTGGCGTTAGCCGCCGCCCGATCTAAAGGGTACAGCCACATCCATCCATCCATCCATCCATGAACGAGGCTCATTTGACCGACAGTGCCTGCGATTTCAGGTGTTCGCCAGTCTTCGTTGTCGAGTTTTCACTGCAGACAAACCATGAGTATGCGCTCGATGTGTTTATACTCGTTCCTGCAAGCAGTACAAAGTTGAGGTACGTACGTTTTTTTTAAAAGACTTCGTTAAAAAAGTTTGTTTTGCTGCAGCCGGTGTGGTTACGTGAATCGAATGAGGCAGCCCAAACTCCTTTCGCATTTCCTGCAGATTGAATGCCAGTGTGCTAAATTCTTTTGTCACTTTTACGACCTTTTCGCGAGCTATCACGGCGCTTCACCTTGTTATGCCTTGCCGGCTGTTTCGAAAGTACTTGGCCACAGTGAGCTGGGCTATTTTGTGTGTGTGTGCGCGCGTGTTGTTTCACTGCGCGTGCTTGCGTGGGTGTTCGCTGCGCACGTGTGCATGTTACGTGGTGTGCGTGGGGGTTCCCGCGCGTGTGTGTGTGCGGGTGTGTGCATGCGTATGTGAATGGGTTCGCGGCGCGTGTTCATGTGAGTGTGTGTTGGTTCACACGTGTGCGCACGCGCGTTTGTGCGTGTGCATGTGGGGGGGTCCGCGGCGCGTTTTAAGGTGTGTGTGTGTGTGTGTGTGTGTGTGTGTGTGTGTGTGTGTGTGTGTGTGTGTGTGTGTGTGTGTGTGTGTGTGTGTGTGTGTGTAGGTTCACACGCGCGCGCGTTGAATGTGTGTGCGTGCGCGTGTGTGCGAGACAGAGTGAGAGAGAGCAGCGTAATATCGTTAAGCGCTCGAGTGTTGTTTATACGCAGGTGATTGCAATTGTCGAAAGCTCTAAGCTAGTCTTACTAGCTCTAAGCTAGTAAAAACATGCTGCAAACCGTCCTTTTTTTTCTTGCTGTAAATAAAGTATCATGCATCCTGAAATGAGTTTGTCCTCTTTCCGAGATGTAGCTTCGGTGCATTAGCCTCCAATGTTTAGGGCGACCACGGGAAAAATTTTCTGATGAGTTCAAGGACGCAGGTTCGACTCGCGGCCGCTTTTCTGCTGAAGGCGAAAGCGAAAGCGGCCCGTGTGTTCCAGATTTCGGCGCTCGTTAAAAACCCCCAGGCGTATGGGCGCCGAGGGGAGGGGGTGCAAAAAAAGGCACTTGCTCCCCCCCTCCCCCACCAAACCATTTTAACACTTTACCCCATGCCCTCTCCCTTTTCCTTCGCGCAACAATAGATTTGCCCCCTCAAGGTAAAATCCTGCCGGCGCCCATAACCAGGTGGTCACAATTACTCCGGAGCCCTCTACTACGCTGTGCCTCATCGCCTATGTAGCGTCGACGCATTGAACCTCATAATAAAAATTGACCCAGTTCCAGCCAGGCAACTTCAACGGTAAGCATTGCAAGAAGTTTGTCTTACCCAACACTGGATTGTGACAACGCTTTGTAAAACACCTGCGCGCCGTGAAAGATTACACTTCACTTAACAATTTTTCTCTTAAATGAATGCGAACAAAAAAAAATTGATATCTTTGGTACACAAAAAAAAATGCGGCACTGCGCTCTTTCTTTGTATCAAGCGCTCTTTCACGTACTAAAATAACAAATACAAGCTTTCCAGAAATAAAACAAGACGGCTTATCTTTTTTTAAAAATGCGTGACCTTGAGCAGTGGGAGTCTGCGCTGACCAGCTCGGCGGCGGAGCATCAAATCGCCCTGGTGCAACGAGCCCTGCATTCGGCGCAGGATCGTGGCCTCCTGGACGTAGGAGGCTGACCACGTCCCTTTCCAGCCCCCTTGGCTGCTCAATAAAATGTTTTTACCACCACCACCACAAAAATGAAAACTACTGATATGCAATTAATTCACTTACGCTTCACAGCGGCCCTAGCCTAAGTCAAAAATTAAACGACTAAATGGCACCCGTAACTACTTCTATCTACTGCATTGATGAGCGGTTGTAATTTTTTTATTAAACGTCTCACACAGGCTGCGAAAGCTGAGTTTTCGTCCTCTGCGCCCGCCCGCGCCAGGGAAAGCCAGAGAAAGCGATGGATGAATGGATGGATGGATATGGCTGTACCCTTTAGATGGGGCGGTGGCTTGCGCCACCAAGCCGTAATACTTAATGAACCCAAAACTATATTTATTTTTTTCCTTAAAAAGTGAGTTTGAGGATTTGTACTTTGCAGTGAAGAGTTTAATTTTCACTCGTGCCTTGACTTTAGCCACCAATCAATTAACCTCCTTCTAGTTAAGTCTACTTGCTTAAAATCTATTTTGCCCTCCCGGTCCCTAAACCCCAGTGCTTAGAAAAACACTGCGCCATCATCCTGAACTATAGGGTGAAGCCCTTTACAGAACATTATCAAGTGTTCGGCAGTTTCTTCTTCCTCTCCACACGCACTGCATACTGTGTCTACCCCTTCGTATTTGGCCCGATATGTCTTGGTTCGCAGTACTCCCGTCCTTGCCTCAAACAGTAGAGAACTACCCCGAGTATTGTCATAGATCCTTTCCTTGGCAATTTCCTGCTTAAATGTTTGATAGATCTCTAGTGCGGACTTCTTAATCATGCCCATTTTCCACATGTCAGTCTCCGTTTCCTTCACTTTCTTCTTAACCGATAGTTCTTTTTGGTTTGGCCACCTGCTGTTTTCTAAGTATTTACCAGTCAACTTCCTGGTTCGCTTCCTCCATTCTGTTTCGACATTCTCCATGTACAAGTAGCTGAAAACCTTCCTAGCCCAATGCTCCTCCTTCATTTCTCTCAATCGCTTCACAAATTTTATCTTGCTGCTAGCTTCCCTGCCCTCAAATGATGTCCATCCCATATCACCTTGTACTCCCTGATTTGGTGTATTCCCGTGAGCTCCTAAAGCAAGCCTACCTATTCCACGTTGCTTAATTTATTATCTTGCTTGAACTTCTGATCTCATGCACAAGACCGCATTGCCGAACGTCAGCCCAGGAACCATGACCACTTTCCATATTCCTCTCACAGCATCATACCTATTGTAATTCCACAGTGCCCTATTTTTCATCACTGCTGCATTCCTGTTGCCTTTAGTCGTCACGTATATTTCGTGTTCCTTTAGGTACTCGGTCCCATTGCTTATCCATACGCCCAGATATTTGTATTTATCTGTTATCTCAAGCGTGACCTCCTGTATCTTAAGCTCACTACCTTAATTGTCATTGAAAATCATGACTGCTAATTTTTTCTTACTGAATCTAAAATCTAACCTATCTCCCTCATTACCGCAGATGTCCATCAATCTCTGCAAATCTTCCTTGTTGTGGGCCATTAGCACTATATCATCTGCGTACATTAATGCTGGTAGTGCCTGATCAATAAGTTTTCCTTGTTTGACTAAAGAGAGGTTGAAGCCCAGCCCACTTCCTTCTATATTTGCCTCTAATTCTTGTGGGTACATCATGAATAATAAGGGTGACAGGAGGCACCCCTGCCTAAGCCCCCGTTTTACCTCTGCAGGCTTGGATACCTGTTTTATCCCACTTTATAACTACCTTGTTACCTTTATAGATACCCTTTAAAAGATTAGTGACTACATGTTCCACGCCTAGTGTGTCCAGTATTCCCCACAATTCCTCTTGAACCACGCTATCGTACGCTCACTTGATATCCAAGAATGCTAGCCACAGGGGCCTGTGTTCCTTTTCTGCTATTTCGATGCACTGCGTCAGTGAGAACAGATTGTCTTCCAACCTCCTGTGTTTCCGAAACCCATTCTGCAGTTCCCCCAGCACCCCCTCACCTTCTATCCATGCCTGCAGTCTTTCCTTTATAATCTGCATCGCCAGCCTGTAGACCACTGATGTCACTGTTATAGGACGGTGGTTGTTTATGTCAGCTTTGTCCCCCTTTCCTTTATAGATCATGCTCATCCTGCTAGGTTTCCATCCATCGCGAACTTTACCATCGATTATTATTTTGCTCACTGCCTCTCTCAAAGCCTGTTTAGACCTCGGACCTAATGTCTTTATCAGCCTAATTGGAATGCCATCTGGGCCTGTTGATGTACTACTAGGAACCCTTTTCTCAGCGCTTTCCCACTCTCGTTGTGAAAATGGAGCCATCGCACCACTTGATTCGTCCTTGTCTATTGTGGTGCATAAAGTACTTTGTTGAAATTTTTCTGTCACCCTTGTTCTTATATATTCAATAGCTTCGTCCCCTTCTAGCCTGGCACCTTGGGCTGTAGTTATAAAACTCTGCTCTAGGCTCGACTCATTTCTTAGGGAGTTTAGATGGTTCCAAAATTTCGCAGCTGCCTTTCTATATTTTTTATGTACTTCTGCCAGCCACTGAGCTCCCTTTCTTCTAATCTTTTCATTGATCAGAAGGGATGCAGCCCTTCTACAGGTTAGAAAGGTTTCCCATTTTCTTTCAACATCATCTGTCGGTTTACCCCGCTGCTTAGCATGTCTGTGTTCCCTAGAGGCTTCCTGACGTTTCGCTATGGCTCTCTTAACTTCCTCATCCCACCAACTTTTGGGTTTGTGTCTTCTTTTCCGGGGTGACTTGTTACGCGTCTTAGCAAGCTCTAGCTCAAAGAGTCTAATTAGATTTGTGTATGTCCACACTGTCTTATTATCTTCCGTGATTACTTTGTCAATTTGTTTAGTGGCTATTTCAATTTGCCTTTCTGAATAAAAATTTTCCTGTAGTTGCTCATCTTGGGTCCTTCCCACTTTCACTGCTCTTCCAAAACTTAGCTTGATACGTTTGTGATCACTACCGAGACTTCTGGAGCCACCTTCATCTATGTGCATTCTCCTGAGCTTATCATACATCCTATGTGACATCAGTGCATAATCTATCGTCGACTGCAGCCTTCCTACCTCCCATGTTATTTGCCCTTCACACTTCTCGGTACTGTTGCAAATGATCAAATCAAGCCTTTCACACATATCCATGATCATTTTGCCTGTTGGGTCGGTATACCCATCTATATCTTCTATGTGCGCATTCATGTCTCCTAGTATAATTATCTCGCATTCTCTTCCTAACTCCTGAATGTCCTTTGATATTGCCTGGTTTTTCTCTCTGGCCTTTGCTCCCGTCCACAAGTACACGAAACCAAGGAGTGTCATTTGACCTGCCACTTTCCCTTTTAGCTTGACCCTTTGCCAGTCTGTACTTTTATGAATGAATGCCCCAATGCCACCCCCCCTTCTGCTGCCTTCTGTTCTGTTACAATATTCCCACGCGTAGTCCGGATTGTTCGGAGGTTGTTCCATGTCC
This sequence comes from Rhipicephalus microplus, assembly GCF_043290135.1. NCBI lineage: Eukaryota > Metazoa > Arthropoda > Arachnida > Ixodida > Ixodidae > Rhipicephalus > Rhipicephalus microplus. Next base: position 90,374,678 of record NC_134707.1, on the reverse strand, counting down.
CTGAGATGTGTTTCTACAAAACCGTATACCATCGGCCTCTCCTCCCTTAGCTGTTCTTCTATCTGTTCCCACCTCAGCCTGTTTCGGCCACCCTGCATGTTAATATACCCTATGTCTGAATGGGCTTGGCGCTCGTGGCTACGTCTATTTATGCCCCGGACTCTACCTATCTTAGACATTGGTGCCACTTTGGAATCGTATCTGTCCATAACACCTGTCGAAGAGTCTCCCTGGTTGTTTTCCTTGTTACTAGCTATCCTGCACCCCGAAGGGCTCGCTTGCCCCCCCCCCCCAAAAAAAAAGCTACTGCGCGTCCTGCAAGTCGCCAACCCACCTCATGACCTAGCCGCCCATCAAAGTGAATTCTGTCTCGTTGAAAACCACCCCACCTATGCACCTCTCTGTTTATTTCCACCACCTCAAACCCTTTCTCTCGACTCATCCGCCATATCTCTTGGTTTGCGTTGACAACCGTTCTTTGCAGGTTGCTATCACGCACCGGTACCTCCGGTATCGTGCATATCACTACCTGTACCTTAGGAGAAGTGGCGTGCATGTCATCGACGCCTTTCGCCAGTGTGGCTGTTAGTCCTGCTGTATTTTCATTTAAGACATCATTTAAACCACCTGAAATTTTCACGAGGTTTCGTCTATCAGCTGTAGTTTTGAGTTTTGCGCTCGCTTGCCTCATGACTGCTTCCAGCTTGCGTCCTGGGAACGCCCCTACTGCAACCCTCTTGTCACCTCTTACCCTCTCTTTGATGGCTTCTGTGCATCGATTTAAATTCGAGTCCCCGGCGATTATCACATGCTGTGACTTTTCAGCTGGAGCGTCCTGCACCTGGGGGCTACTTGCACCTGTGACGCTGGCTGCTTTGTCCCCTCCCAGCCCCACCACTACCTCGCTGAAGCTGGGCCTTGTGACAGTTGAACCGGCTAAACCTGTTTTTTTTCCAAACTTGCTTGCTCTTCCTTCTCCACCATTTTGGTTGCCGGTTCTCTACTGTTCTCTCCGTAGACTGCTTCTTTGTTCAGCTTCGCTAGTGCTTCCTCGTGGGACTTCAGTCTTTCTCCCATTGCCCTCGTTTTCTCTTGCTCTGTCGCCAACGCAGTCTCGAGCTCATCGATTCTCACCAGCAGTTCACTTTGGGCAACCATCATTTTCTCCATTTTTTCCTCGACCTCACATTGCCTACACTTCGCGTCAGCCTTTTCTCCATCCGCTTCTACGCTTGGGTCCACTTTCAAACCCACGCCACATCCTGAACACTTTACAGTCTTTTTAGCCATGTCTTTTTGACACCAATTATCCCCATACTCGATAATTACTAAACTCGAGCCGTGCACTACGAAAAAAAAAGAAAGTCTAAGCTCTACTACAAAAATTTGCGTGTTAGATGTACGCGCACCTCCCCCATGGGGTGGCAAAAGAAAAAAAAACAAAAATAAATTCAAACACACACACCCGCACTAACTAATAAATACCTGGTGACTGGCCCCCGAAAAAGCCGTACCATAAAATAAGTGCTACGAAGATTTCAACCGCTGCCATATAATTATAAAGACAAGCTCAAAACATGCAAAAACACTTATCTGCGCAGTCGATCCGGAGCACTCGAAAAACACGTCCATCCACCGTGACAGCCCGAACCCCTACCTTAGGCTACGCGCAGCGACCTTGGGCTACGCGCGCCGCGGTGCGGCGAAAAACGCGGCCACTCCACCTTTTCAACTTAGGCTCACTCCGGGCGATTGGGACGGCCGGAGCAACGGTGCGCCGCCGGCAGCAAATCGCGGAGGCCACGACTAGGGTGCCTTGATGCCCGCACACTCCGCTGGGGGCGCGTGCATCGATAGACTCTACTCACGCTTCGTGCGCGCGACTGTGTAAGCGACGTCAACTTGTGGCCGCGTGCAGAACAGCTCCGCTATTTATGAATTTCTTGTTTCGAGGACGACTCTGATTACTGTGGAGCAGTTGAAGTCGAGAAAGGCCCTCAAGGGCCACAACTTTGTGACGAGTGACCGGGTGTGGGAGCCGTGGATGAACAAGTCGCCGCCTGACTACTCCCACTGCAAGACAAAGGCCTCTCCCATGTTCCGCCAATTACCTCGGTCCTGTGCTTGCTTTATATATCCGCAAACTCTATATTTTCACCTGCCCGCCCAACTTTTTGTCTCCCCCCCTCCCACTAGCTTCCTCTTGGAGTCCAGCCTTTCAAGAGAATTAAGGCAGCACAGTTTATTGGTGATCAAACCGGAAACTTTTATCAGTTCTCGTAGCTCAGTCTAAGTGAAACACTCAGCATGTGTGCGTATTCATAAGCTCACAAGAGCTTGAGTATGGAGCAGTGGTGGTGTTAGTTGTTTTCGTAGGAAAAAAGTAAAAGAATATCCTGAAACATGAAGTTAATGAGAACTATCAGGCAATGAAAACTAACAGGCTAAATAAAAGTGGACGAAGAGAACTTGCCGCGGATGGGACCGAACCTGCGACCTTCGAAGAACATGCAAAATGTTCAACGAGTGCATCGGACGTGTTATTCGAAGGTCGCAGGTTCGGGTCCTACCGGCGGCAAGTTGTCGTTTCGTCCACTGTTTTTTTTTCTCGCATTTACTTCAAACGAATTCCCTGCACATAAATTTCTTGTCGCTATTGTCTTTTAGCACTTATTAACATTTTGTCTAACGAAGAAACATGATCGAGTCCTTACAATTGCAGCGCTTCCCTTAAACGAGGAAGAGCGTTCGATATGTCCGTAAAATGTTTACTAGTTCCCGCTCGTACAACAGAATAAAGTATGGCTGAGAGCTCTAGCGTTATAACACCTTTGCTCAATGGTAGCCTAGCTCTTGTGCATTGTGGAGTAGAAGGTGCGAAACCGTCGCATAGGTATAGCCCGCATCACGCAGCCTGAACTGCGTGGCACTAAGACGTGAATTACAATCTTCACGGGAGAGTCGTACGGCACATTTCATTTTATAATTACAAGATTGCTGTAATAAAGAAAAACTTCGCCACAGAAGTTAGTTTGTTCGTGTGGAAGGTTAGCAGTTGGGTACAGGAGCGAAGTTTGCTTTTTGCCCCCCCCCCCCTCAGGTAGATGCGCTGTAATTGTAGATGTAGATCCTAAACTCGTGGCTCACACCCACCCTGGGGGATCAGCTTATGACAAATACACTCCCAACCTCAACTTCCTTCCCATCGGAACCATCTTGAGAGCCCAACAAAAACACGACATATTAGAATGAACGGACGAGAACAGGCACCCATTATCCGCTGGTTTTATTGAAGGAAAATCCACACCTTCATACATCAAAACGCTGTGCAGGGCCACCGTCACAACAACGAGAAAAAAAAATCACTGCATCACAGCATATTCACGGAGAATGATGATGAGTGGGGCGAAGCTTCGAAAGGTTTTATCAGCGCACCGTGAATCATCCGCAGGACGGATCCACTTGCACGTCCATCTGTCCGTCCGTCTGTATGTATGTACGTTCGTTTGTTTCTCTGTCCGTTCGCCTGTATGTATGTATGTTCATCCATCTAGTGAACACTCCAAGTACCACCATCTCGCATCTTTTCATCATATATTCATCATATACAAGTACCGCCATCCAGCGGATATTCTAAGGATTAAAAGGACATGTGGCTACTACATACAGGAGACGCACGTCCCATGCCTTAAGGATCTTCGCCCCTAAAATTTCAAACCAGGTGGTGGTTTGTTGGTTGTGATGCGTGACGAACAGCGTGTTGTGCTGCGGGCGCATGTCGGCCGGGCTCCGTGGAAGCAGCTGTTGGGTTTCTGGCAGGGAAGCTAGAAGATCCTTGGAACAGCCCCCTGCACTATGCCACGGGCCCCGCCCGACATCTTCCTGATGACTCACACAAAAAGATTTCTCTTTGTCGCATCCTACAATTTCACCCGCCTATGAGTCAAATCACTCACCTAGCCGAGCCACGTGCGTGATCTGACGAAAGACGCAAAAAAACATAGCCTCCGAGATCCCGACTTTGATCGCCGTGCATAATCCTCTACTCGGCGTCAGCGACAACCGGCCCAACAAGCCATGGTACACCATGCCAATACAGCCGCCTCGACCAATGGGGTTTCTGACTAGGGAGTCCACCTAGTACTGTAGGGAAGCTGACCCACTAGAGGCTGGTTTTCATGGCAACCTTTATGTTTGTTTAAATAATTTTTTTACCACCACCACCTACCTATCCCAGACTATCTGGCGCGAAAGGGTTGATTTGAATCACCCGCCTTTTAGCGTCACATTTGTAGAGGCAGGATTGTGGTTGCTTTCGGTTTCGCTCGCTCACATTGTGGACGCGTTCATAACAATATATCCAAAAAGAGATTTCATTACTGCAGTACAAACTATAGGGTCACATAAGAAGTATGAAAGGGGAAATTAAATAAACTATTTCTTTGTAGCAAAAAGTGACAAGAAAGTGCGCACAAATTTAGAAAAAAAAAGCCTCTCAGTTTTTCAAAAGTTTGTCCTAGTCCAAGGAGAAAGTTTTCTGGTTTTCAAAGAACTGATTTTTGTTAGGAGTATAGTTTTTTTTTTTTTTTGATGACTAAACGCGTTTGCAGCTGCACATTGAACGATTACGTCGTGAACTTCATGTGTAGATCAGTAATAAAAAACCATAAAGTAAAAAATGTTGTTTGAAAAAAAAAATACTGTCAATTTTAATAGTGCTGATTAAGAAAAAAAACTTAAAGGAAAATGTAAATTGAACAATAACTGTATTTTACTTGTCATGGGTAATACCGAGCGGGCAGAGAGCATTGCCTTCAAGATTTGCACAAGAAATGTTTTTGCTCTCCTTCCCTGAGAGCGCTTTAATCGAAGATTGTTGATGCTTTTTGCGATTGTTTGTGAACTACTCATCGAGTGGTTTGAATTTCCAGGACACCAGCAGTCCCTGCGGCAGCTTCGGCGATCGTGTGTGCACCGTGCGTGGTTGTGTGAAATTTCGACTCTCCTGTTAATTCTTCGTAGTCGCCGCTGGATCCTTGCTGTGCCCAGTGTTGATGTGACGCCCTGTGCTGCACTAATATGAGCGAGAGAAACTTCCTAGATGTTCCTGAGGACAGCGAAGCATCTTACGAGTCGCTCTTTCGTCAGGTAAACGCGACGGCAGGCCGCCAGTGTTGTTCCAAAGCGATTCTTTTCTGGTTGGAAGAGGGTTTCCGATTGTCAAGCATCGTATCATGTCTTTAACAGCGGGAAGTTTGAAGTTTAATCACTTGTTGGCCTTTTAACAGCACCGTCGGACCGGCGATTACTCGTGTGCCAACACCGTGCACGAAAGTTCCTGAGCTCGGAGACGCGCAACAAGGAAAGCATGCCTAATAGATTGAGGTTGCTGAAAATCGGTAGAGCTTATGAAAACTGATGTCTCAGTGTCGGCTCTGTCTTATTGTCACAGTTTGTAACAGGTGCGGCAAACGTGTGGTTCGGTTGTGCACTCTGGCGTAGGTTGTCCATGCCGAAACTGACATCAATCATTCCAAGTGCGCTGCACTTAAGGAGACGGGGCTGGCGTATGCTTTGATCTTATGCTGTCGCCGTCACTTGGCGTAGTGCAGGCAAAACCATGCATCGCCTGAGCGTGCTCGCGACCAAGAGAACTCGTCTTCGAACGCGTTGATGATTGTATTAACACAGGCAAAACCGCATATATTCCATTTGTATCATATTGACCGCGCTACTTCCTCTTGTTCTTCGAGCGCCTCGGTGATGATATTAACTGCGCAACACTGTAGGTGTCCGGACTGGCGCAGCGATGACAATGAAATCTGCAAAGGTGCGAGCAGAGCTAGCTCTGTCATGTGCTGAATTAAAGGACCTGGCAATACCGGACTTAGTACCGAGGAAACGACTTCACACGTTCAGAAGCACGCGTCCCCGTTATGGATGCTGAAGAGATCGCGCGTGCAGAGCGGCGACGTGCGCTCGCCCGCGAGCGCCAGCGTCGCCGGAGGGCAAACGCGGAGGTACGTGCAGCTGAAGCCCAAGCGAAGCGCCAGCGCCGGGAGCAAGACCCCGAGCTTCGCCAACGAGAGGCGGAGGCCCAGCGACTGCGCAGTGCGGCGAATCCGCATCATCGAGCCCAACAGGCACAAGCCGCTCGCCGGCGAAGAGAAGCCAACCCCGAGCTCCGAGTCAAGCAGGCGATAGCTGCTCGCAAACGGCGGGAAGCCAACCCGGATCTCAGAGTCCGGCAGGCAATAGCTGCTCGCCAACGCAGAGAAGCGAACCCCGAGCTCAGAGTCCAGCAGTCAATAGCCGCCCGCCGTCGAAGGGAAGCCCATCCCGAGCTCCGAGTCAAGCAGGCAATAGCTGCTCGCCGACGGAGAGAAGCGAACCCGGAGATCAGAGTTCAGGAGGCAATAGCAGCTCGCCGGCGAAGAGAAGCCAAACTTCAGCTCCAACTCCAAGAGGCAATAGCTGCTTGCCAGCGAAGAGAAGGGAGTCCTGAGGTTGGTCAACACAAAGCGCAAGCGAGCTGCCAGGAAGGAAAACTTCTGGAGACAGGAGGGGAAGGTACAAGTCACAAGCGTGACTTCGTCGTCCATACCTTTGGCCTAAGCTGCAAGGTTTGTGAGTGCCTGTGGTTCGATAATTGTTTGATGAACATCGGTAACATCTGAAGTATCGAAAGCAACTAAGTATAACACGAACAAATCGTCAGTGCAAGGGAAACGCAGGCGAACCACTGGCTCACTACCTCCTACAGCTTTTATGTTGAGTACAACTGCATGAGCTTTTTTTCATTCCGACATGAGTAACAAGCCAAACGGCAATATTTGCAGAATTTGTCATTGCTTCGGCTGCACTGTTCCCTTCAAGACTTTTTAGCATGTTTTTTAAGCACTGGTCAGGCTGCTCAAGTGACATCACATTATTGTTAATATCTCTCATGAAGGCTTGCTAGTTTTCTGAGTAGACAAGAATGTTGAAATAAATTTTAAAATTTTAACCTCCTTGGTAGCGATGAACATCTCAAAATGGCCAACATCTCAGAATAGGCTCGGTGGTTGATGACCCAATGATTTAAGTTGCACAAACAGGACAGGGACTAAAGGAGATGCAACAACGCACAGAGTGCAAAATACCAACAAAACCGTATTGCCTTGAGCACAGTTTTCATACTCCTTACAAGTGCTACCTCGCGTGTACAACAATCAACTCCTCAGACACGCTAGCTGTTTGCTAGATAAGTTAACAATAATAATAATTGTTGGAGTTTAATGTCTGAAAATGTACTAGCAGGCTAGTCGGTAAGTCATGAGAAGATATGGCAGTGCACACGAGGTTGAACAACGAATAAGCACAATAAGGGATCCAGTTCGCTTGTATAAGCGAATTGATTGCTGCTGCACATTAAGGTGCTCTTGGTGATCATTGCACCAGGCACATGTCGTGTGAGCAGCGCAAGTGTTGCCAAGTTAAGTAATTTTATCCTGCGATAACAATTGGTTAGTGTCGGCACTTGTGTCGACCCTTTTTGTGCGTGCTCGTTGTTTAACGGGATGTGCACTGACATGAGCTGTAACATCACAAAACCATGATATGATTATCACAGAAGTCGTAGTGGAGGGCTCCCACCCTATTTTGACCACCTAGATAAGTTGCCACACTGTGTGCTGACATATTCATGTTATAATCTGACATTTTCAGGTTCAATGATGTCTCTTGTCGACTCATCATTCACGAATGAGACAACACTAAGTGTGCCAAAATCATTTTGACTGCTGCATGTTTTGTACCTCTGTCACATGGAAAGCCTTAACTGCGGTTAAGCTAACTGTGGTTACGGCTAACCACAGTTAAGGTAGCTACGCAGCAGATGTAAAAGCAGCCTCCTTACTGTGGTTATCACAAACCAAGCTATGCAAGAACTGTTTACTCTCACAAACTCAGAAGCTGACAAAATGGCTGAGGAGCCTCGCACCAGGTGTAAATGGATGCAAAATGACCGGCAGCTTCATGCTGTTTGAGGATCTTGCCAGAACGCGACTGTAGTCATCAAACAATCGTCGCATGAAACTAGAGGAAAATTAGGTTTGCCAGGGAACAGCTAGCAACGAAGATTATCTGCCTCCGGCGGGATCAACTAGAGAGTATCACTACGTTTCTTCAGGGGAACTGCTTTTTGAATTGTTCTTGTCTGGCCCTCCCATAGAGAGGCAAGCCCTGAATACGTCGGTGAAGATAGAACAAATCCACACACTGTTTAGGAGGTGTCGAAGGGCAGTTTCGTGCCACAACACTTCCAAGGATGCGCCAGAACTTCTTGCTGATTAGCACAAAATCTCATCGCGTTGCTCAAAGGAGCACGTGTAGCAATGGCACGCCACGTTCATGTTAACTGTATGTAACGCTGAAAGCCATGGGAAGGAAAACACAATTAAATATATCCATGTCATACTCGCATTACGATGTTCCGCTAGCCCCCCCCCCCCCCCCCCCCCCTTTGTACCCATAGGTCAACAGGCACACTCATGAGTTGATCCACTCAGACTTAGATTACGTCGTGAGTCTCAGTTAGTCCGAATTAGTAATATTTTGATGCGTTTTAGTTGTCTTGAGTAAGATTTTAGCGAGTCTGAGCAAAATGGCAATTTTGTCCCCGAGTAAGCCTTAAGTGCAACATATATTTTTTGTGCGAGTCAGCGTGATGTCGGACCTTTTATTGCTAACAAATAGCCCTACCTGCTCATTTTTAGCATTGCTATTAACCTTATATCTGCTTAAGTACTCAAGCCTATTCGCGGGTATCTCGGTGCTCTAGCATTCATCCATCATGTCAATATTCATTGATCTGAGGCACGAGTTGGGGAGGCGGGTTGCCATGAAGTCTCCTTGGAAACTCTTCCACGTGAACTTCTGGATAGGAATATCTGATGCGAGTTGCATATTTAATAAAATTGTCGTTACTGGATTGAAACAACTGATAACTCATTTGATTGTACACGATGAAAAGCTGTATCATAGAGTACCAATTATGTGAGATGGTTGCACTAAACAGTATTGAAAATATGAATGAAAAAGCTTATCTTACACTTACTATGGACTTACTCAGGCTTCCAGAGACTCATGTAAGGTTGGCTATTTTGAGTCCAGTTTAGAAAAAGTTTATTCAGTGCGAGTCTGAGTGAGACCGGCTGAGGAAAATGTTGGTCAGTTGAAGTCCAAATGAGCTCTCAGAGCAAGACATACTTTTTAAAACAGTTTGGGGGAGCTGGAACTTCTTTGCCAAACTATAATCGTGTTCATTTTTTGCACTTTTATTGTGCTCTCTAGCCCTATCCTTAAGAAACATTCTGGTCTGGCATATATATTATATCGCAAGAAAAGGGGACCTTATAGGGGTGTGTACTGAGCCTTAATCAGCAAGGTGGCAACATCATCGCTGCGTGGTTTCGAAGATTCCTTTGTGTGTGCTCTTTGTACTATCCTTTAATCTGCACGCAAGTGGTGTTCCGGTCGTCTATAGTCTTCCAAGTCACCATCGGTCTTGGACAGCGTGTGCGGCGAGTTTTTTGCATGCGCGGCGAATGTGGATGCTATCGAATTGACGACCACGCCGCTGGCGCCTCTCGTGACTGACGTCAACTGCATGCACCCTAAAGACTGTTTTCTCTAGGGGTCTCAGTGTCGCCATGTTGGGTTGTTAACCTTTGTGTATTTTGTATTTTTCATCAACCAGACGTACAGTGTTTCGGTAAACATGTACTTATGAAAACGGTTGTTAGTGCAGATGACATTTCAGGGCCTTAATTATTCTTATTGCAATATGCAAAAACAATAAAACATCAACTTAATAATCCTAAACGGCAGTGCCCAAATGTGTGAGGTAAAATAGTTTATATATGACATTACTCCTGCGATGAGAAATTCCAAAAGAGGGGCGTGTGGCTGCTGGAGACGAAAGTGGATTTGTCTTTTTCAAGGCTGCAACTGATTTCCCTAGCGCTCGTGTGTTCATTCTTTGTACCTTCTCCTCAGTCCAAATACAGGTGAAGAGAGGGCAACTACTAAAAGGGTGGGAGATGGGGGACAATGAGAAGCTACTATGGCAAGTTGGGTTAGTCTAAAGGAAGAGAGGGAAAAATGGGGGAAGAAGAGGGGGGAGGGGCAAGTGTACATGTTTTGCCGAGTTGTCAGAAAAAAAGCATCACTTAAAGGGCCAGTAAATAACCCCAAGGTGCAAAAAAATTGTTGTAAAGAGGAGTATGTTCACTTCTGCATTCTGAACATGCCGCCGCAAGAATTTTGCAAATATGTGTCATAATAACGAACTTACAGGAACTACAACATCGGTTTCAGCTGGTTTAAAATTTTGGCTTGGCGTTGCCACCCTTCTCACTCACAGGTAGGGGAAGGCGTAGCCCATCGCCGTGGCTGGTTTAGACCAATCGACGAGCTGCGTGCTACGTAAAGTTGCCGATCAGCGACTTTGCATCACTGCACATGAAGGGAGGATTGGTCAGGCGTAGGAAAGGAGCGCGGAATTGTTTTTTGAAATCGAGGCTCTTTGCGTTGCACAGCTCTGTGATATTAAAAAAACGCGATCACCACGGCCCACTCTACCAATTGCCGAGCTTCTTTGGGGGAGGGTGTAAAAAAGTAAGTCGGAGCCTGTTGACTGGCACTTTAGCAATAGGTTAGAAATTTGTAGAAAGAAGGCTTAACATTTATCAGTTTCTACTCTGCATGTCACATATTACAAGGACTGAAGAGACCATAGAAATTATCCAAAGTTTCCTGCTATGGCGTACCTCACTGTCTCGTAATGTTTCTAAGCATGTAGAACCATAGAATAGCTTCTATCTGTTGTCCGGTGCCTTTTGAGGTGAGGCTTGTTGCATTATTGTAGTGAAGCAATCACTTATGGGATAGTATGCCTTCAATCAGTGCTGGTGTATTGGATTTTTTAATGCTTTAAAGTGTATCTAGTCTTACAAAAAGGGATCAACTTAAGTGTAGCGTGGTACAGCTAGCCATGAAAAAGGCAGTCACTGGGGTAACCTTAAGAGGCAAGGAGAGAGCAGAGTGGGTCAGGAAACAAGCAGCTGTTACGGACATGTCTTCATTGAAATCAAGAAAAAAAAAATGGGCATCCGCAGGGCTTGTAGTGCATAGGCAAGATATCGTTGATTGATATGTGGGGTTTAACGTCCCAGTAGGCAAGATATCGTCTGGTCATTAAGGGTATCTGACTGGATTCCCAGAGAAGGCGGATTTGTGAGGGGGAGACGGAGTGTCAGATGGGATTAAATTTTGCGAATAAATTAGCCACAGCATAAACAGGATCAGGTCGGTTGCTGAAATGTGGCAGAGCCCATTGCCCTGCAGTGGGAGTAGCCAGGGATGTAACAATGAGCACGATATCTAGTATGTGTGGTTTTCCTTACTGCATAAAGGTGTGTCTACATTTTTTCCTGAAAATAATGTCATGCGGGGTGTTCATAGAAACTGATCTGCTTGTTATAGTTTGCTGTAATATCTGCCAGGAAATGCCGCAGTTGTCGTTTTCACTGTTATTTCTCTGTGCAATAACGGATGTGGCTGTGTGCGCATACTTCAAATAGAGTGACTTTGTGACTGGATACGGTGAAGAAAGCTAGCCGTGCTCATTTTCTTGCAACTGTGCTGCGTTCACAGAGGCATACAAATAATTTTCTCTCCAGTCTGTGCTCGTTTACATTTTTGTGAACTCCGCAGTTGGGCTACAAAGTGTCAATTTGTTGAGATTTCTGCAGTGATTAGGGGAACTTTATTAGTACCAAATCAATCTGCTTGTAAAGGCAGAGCGTACAACATTTGAACACAAAAAGGAAACTGACCACATCACTGAATGCTGAAGTTGCGATGATGTGGTTCACAATAAAGCCCGAAGAGCCTGCCATTAAGCCTGGTGCAGTTGCATAAAGCGTGTGCAACAGGCACGCAGCTAAAATCAGCTTGATTTGTCGTTGCTATTGTTGAGGTCTCTTGATATATGGAGTGACATACTGGATCCTTTAGTATCATAAGTTGCTGACTATATCTTGATTTTATCACCACAGCTAGGGGGAGTGGTGTGTGTGTGCTTGTGTGTGTGTTCCATACATCTAGTGCCACGAGTGTTCTACATTTGGTTTTTGTGACGGGATAAATCTTAGTTTTCTTGTGCTAAACTGTTCTATAATTAGTGTCTGTTAGCTCCTGACATAAGCAGCCAGTGCGACGATTTCTTGTATTCTTGAAAGACAAATGCTATAATGTGTCATTACCGAGTCAATGGTTATTCAATTAAGCCACGATTATGAGAAAGACAATTTTTACAACACATTAATTGTAACTGAAAATTATGTATAAACTGACTTTAATAGATGCACATAAAGGAAGCGATTCAACAAAGAATTGCTTACATTGCCCAAGCTCATGCTCAAGACGCGCCAAAATCTAATAAAACAGGAAAATGTGAGTGTGGTGTCTAAAGCTACTCTTTTTGTTTCTAATATTGATGGACGCCTCACTGCTCACGTATGAGCACGATGACTGTCCTGGAAGTGCCTGCCAGTCAGTTTAAGTCCGGTTACTTTGCCTATTGTGAGACTTTTGAACATTGCACTGTTGTACTTGATTGTTTCACTTACCAGAAAGCTTATTTACGAACTCTGAAAAACATGCTCGATGTCATTTCAACTCCAGGCTGATGAAGAGTTCCGACAGTTCGTGAAGACTCTGTCCGATGAACCCGGTGCTCCCAAGCTCAAGTCCAAGACTATCAAGCCATCGCCGGGGTTCTGCATCAAGACTAAGGACTCGTCTAATGGCAGCAAGCTCTTCATTAACGTCTGCCACACTTCTGAGGTTGGTATAGGGTGTTGACAGAGGAAAACATAAATTTACGTAAACATGCAAAGGAAATAGGCGTGATAGTTGAATCATGGCATATCACTAATGTTTGAAGCACATGCCCAAGTTATCTTTCGGTTATACACTCAAACCTCACTATAACAAAGTTGTGTCTTACTAGGAAATAACTTCATTATATCCGAAAATTAGTTATATAGGTTTATTCCTAACACTATACTTATTGCAAGACTATTTTTGCTTCACTTTGTTATAACTGATATTTTTTATGTCTGGGTTCATTATAACAATGTTTGAGTTATAGTACACAAAAACATGTTCTCTTTGTTTATTGTCTTTAAAGAATACTGACGTGAAAATTTTCAGCTGTGGTTATTTTTTTTTTACATGTAAAATAAAAGGTCAAGCTCTCAAAAGTGTAGTAATTGTACTGGTAAGCGAGAGTGTGCACTGAAAAATTCAGTTACAACATATTTTCAAAGGCTGGTCCAGGTTCCTACTGTACCCAGATGTCACGACACGGTATGAACCTTCCGTCACATGCCCACACTAGATATAGTACCATTCTCATGGCTGCTTCACTGCATGGCTCCATTGGTAAAATGCAAGGGATCAATATGTTTGAATACCTGGCTCCATCGCAACTAGCTACACTGGTACATGTAATCACCAGAATCGGTATACCCTAGTTTGAGATGATACTTCAATATCATTAGGTGTGCCACGCAAAAATTGACTCATGTCGAAAGTTAAGTGCTGTAGACTCTCAATAAATAAAAATCGTTTGAACGGAACCACTGCCTAAATGGAACAAGTGCTTCTGACAAGATCGGTTCTGTACATTTATTCTAGGTCTTTGCTCACCTCTCACTAAATAAAATTCCTCTAGAGGGGTCATGATAGTGTCACCCAATAATTTGTTGTTTCAGTGCAAAATGGAAGGAAAGGATCAATTATGCTTAATCATACAGTCCATTCTCATTAATTCAAACTTGAAGATACCTCTGATTTTTGTTTCAATTATCAAGAAGTTTGAATTATCAGAAGATCTCAGATATATTAATGTGGGCTGGATGTCATGACACATTATGATTAGGCATTGATATTATCATGTTTAAACATTTTTTAAGTGTTTTTAAACCCTAATGAACCCTATGAAAAAAAAAACAGATTTAAGATATGCAAGTTTATTGGCCATTTACTGCTCATCAGAGCTTTTAAAGTATTCGGGAATTGCCAACTGCTTTTTTGCTATATGTGCATTTAGCACAAACCTCTCTATACCAGTTGAGAAGCATCACGGTTTGCCATGCATGTGCTTCATTTAAAACATTTTTTTACTGGCAAAGCATTTTTCTTCGAAGGCCTCAGGCGTCTATTTGTCATTTTTAGACTGTTAGCGTTACATAAGCATTCAAATTTCTACATAGCAGTGGGAATGCAGCAGATGTTTTTCAGTATAGAAACGCGAATAGTGTGAATTAACCAATGATGAGTTTGAATTAAGAGGCTTTTAAATGCATTAAAAGTTTAGACGGCCCACTAAAAATTGAATTTTGTTTAAAGTAACTGAAGGTATAAGATATCAGAATTTGAATTATCACGAGTCTACTGTATATGAAAAGTTCTGTGTAAAAGAATATATCAGTGCAATACAGGCCCTAGAAGTCACCGGCTAAAAACATTGCCCACTGCCAGCGACCACGATTTTACCATGGCATCCATGACATCATGCACTGCATCGAGCGAAGCAGTCTTCCATCGAAATTTCAACTACGGAAAATTGTGCAATTTCAGCGACAAGCTCAATGAAGCTAAAATATTTCAATTTCATGCTCAGAATCCCATGGAACAATATCGTTTGCCAGAATGCAGATGATTGCACAGCAAGGAACTCATTACACCACTGCTCGCGTTTTTATAAAAATGTTTAAAAATTAAACGAATTGCTCAATCAAATGCACTGAAATTTCGCCAGCTTGTTTGTGAACGCGCAAGGGTTAACCCGTGTAACACAGATTACGATAGAAAATTTGCTCTTATGGCCCTTTGAAATGTAGCATATTTTACTGGTTGATGTTTCGATAAATGAGAGTTCAGTTTAGCGAGAGCAATCTTGTTAGTAAACACGTTTGTGTGGCAGTGAAAACGGGACTTGGAAAATTGGTGTCGGTTTAATCTGAGGTAAGGAATTCAAGTAAGAGTGCTGTGGTAATTCAAGACCTAGCTTTAAGGAGTGTGCGAATAATAAAATTTCATCATGAATCGATTTCAAATTGAATAGTGCTGAACATTAGCCAAATTATCGAATCTGATATTAAATGCAAAAGAATTTGTTTAAAATTTAAAGGGGCCCTACAACACTTTCTTAAGTAGCCATGGGATGGGTTCACTGGAAGAGCTTATTCTCTTACAAATTCACCACCACGAAAAATTTCAAAATCCATCCAGTACGAGCAGAGTTGCAAAGATTTCTCGCACGCTGCAATTGCATTCTCTCTTCTCTCGTCCTGACGAAAGCACTGGAAGCTAAGCAGAGAGGGATGGCATGATTAAAAAAAGACATCACGCACGCATTGCGACCTTGAGCATTGTTTTTTCTTTCGATTACGCTGCTTTTGAGTGTGATCACACCTGCACGTAAGGACATGTCGCTGCCTCTCGCGGTGTTCCCTCTAACGACTGAGCGCGCCACGCTCAAATCAGCGAATGGCTGATGGAACGGCTGGGCCGAGTGATGTTTTAGCTTCTACCGTCATTTGTCGAGAGAAAAGAAATCAACTTTTAGCTGACTTTGAGAATTTATCGTGGATTCCAGGCCGCATGCTGTCTCTAATATTCGGCTCTCATGTTTTCGGGAGCCTCTACTATCGACGGGCAATGTTTTCTGGTCATGCCCAAAAAGTGTTGCATGGCTCCTTTATACAAAGGCCGAGGAAATGAAACTTGGTTACGTCTTTAATCACATAATATGATGAGTGACTGGTATCGAATTTGCAAATTGTCAAGCAGAACTGTTGCCGGTGACCTAGCTTCAGGCTTTCTCACCGTGATGCTGCGGTTTTTCCTGAAGTTGAAGACGTGCACGCACTGGGCACTTCAGTGGCAGGGATGAAAAGATATTGCAAAACGAATTTGGCAGTAACGGGTTAAGGTGCAGCTGTATACTTTATTCAGCATTTGAAAGGATTATTCTTTTTCGAGATCAGGATTTTATTGAAGTATTTTTGATGTGACAAGAGAAATACCGCTGAATGAAGAGCGACAGAAGAACCACAACGCAGGCAGTGGGATCAAGAAAATACCGGACTAGCTTACAAGGGAGATTCATGAGGCTGAGGCTATTTCATTATGGGGTTCCATGTGCGTCAGCACTTCGTCGCTCAGCCTCGGTGAGAAGCAACTGTTGTTCTGAAGAAATTAGTATTGTGCACATCATGTCTTGTGGTTCTTGTTGAGCGATATGAGTAGTCGAGAGTGGCAATGAAACGTTATGTTGGAAGTTAGCTGTTTTGTTCTGTGTCTTTTTATTGCGTCCCCGTTCATTCAGCACCATTCCTCTCGTCGTCAATAAGTACCAAGAGGCCTAAATTTCAACAGTGCTATTTTTGAGACTCGTCACTAGAAGATCTGGGCTGAATGTGCAGGTTATTTTTCTCCCTCTGCAGTTTGACCAGTCTCCCCAACTGTTCCCTTCTTTACTGGAGGCATGCTGTGTGGAGATTGCAGAATCGCCTTTAAAGTAAAGAAGTGTGCTCACTTTTGAGCCAAGATATCTGGCGTGATGATTATAGTCGGAGGTGTTTTCCTTTTGTATTTGGTTTCAAGGTGACAGAGAGGGGAACACTACTGTCACCATTAAAGTGTGGTCATAAAGTGCGTTACTGCAACCACATTCTCATTGTGGATTTCCTCTGTTCTTATCATTTTACCCAGAAGGCATAATGGTGCAAGCATGACGTGCTTCATCACAGAGCTATCCTTCATTTCGTTAACAAGTAGCACCACAGGCATGCTTTTTGCTGCACCTGTGATATGAAGTGATGTAACTATAGAACGGAAAGTAGTGTGGACAGTTTCACTATTAGTATGTAGTGATTTGGTTTCAAGGGAAGATGGCAGTTGAAAAATGCAGGTTTTTTCCCATACTTACACATTTTTGTTTCTATCACCTTTCAGAAGTTTAGTTTCTCTAGTTTCACCACAAAAAAACTGAGAATTGTATTTAAACTTCAAGTAGGTTAAAATCTCTTTTAAACAGCACAAAGTGGCGAAATACTAAAAAGAGCTATTGTCAAGAGTCCCTTGGAAATTGTCACCTGGCTGCTTTCCATTGCTTTTGTCATGAGTTCACTAAAGCCACAAGCTCAAAATCACAATGATTGCCATGTTCTCATGATTGGATAAATCATTTTAAAAACCACATCTTTGGTGCGTAGCTGGCTTTGAGTTGCATCTTTAAAAATGAGCTTTTCTCAAAATACACTTCCGGGCAACTTCTTGAGTATAGACATGTTGTTTTTGGTACTTTTGGTAACCAAATCAGGATAAAATTTTGCCCGCATATTTTTTAACATGTGGAGGGTACAAGTATTTCTTCTAGAACTATTGCCAATATAATTATTACAAACATGAAGGAAACAATTAGCATGGGCTAACAATTCTAAGAACTCTCCCATTAAACTTTTTTGTCCATTTAAATGTCTTATATGCACTTTCATGATAGTTATTTTCATTCGACAGTTAATGTGGAGCATTATGAGCCTGTGATGGCTCAGAACAATAAAAGCTTGCTGGCATAAAAAGTTTCTCCAAAATAAACTTTACACATTGTCGTTGCAGAAAACTAAACCTGTGCAATTTACTATAAAACTAATTACAAATTTTAAATCAGCTTGAAAGCCAATATATAAAGTAAAAAAATTGCCGCGTGTCTGCGTGTTTCAATGCAAATGACCTCAAAAGATGTGAATCTTCTGTCTGGAGAGAGAGAACAAAAGGTTTATTTGATGTTCTGCGCAAGAGGGTCGGTGAATGGTATCTTAGAGGCACTGTGTGAGACATGAGCACTATCTGGTGGCTCATTTCTTGGAAAACGAATTCTGGAAACTAGTCTTAAAAAACGAAAGGATCTGTGCATGGTCATCGGTATAGCAGGCGCATGCCGTACGCCTGCTATGTTGGAGGCTATAATCTGTAGAATGCAGAACCACGGGTAGGTGGCAGCACTGTATCGTCTTAGGAAAGCATAGGACACACCCACCTTTTCGTGCATAGCATTGCACTGTCAGTGCAGCGTAATAAATGCTACGGTCTTTAGAAATATATATATGCCTTTTCTAGCTTAAAGAAACACACAGACAAATACTGACGTGCTGATAATGCACCTCAAATATGCATATTTGCTTTTGATTCGACATGGTGCACAAGTATGAACACAGACACCAGATCAAGATCGATGGGTGTTGCGGAACGGGTTGAACTTTGGCCGAGAAGCTGAATCATTTTGGTTGACAGACAGGCAAACAGAAAGACAGGCAGAGAGACTAAAATTCCTGCTTTGGAGTATCACAGAAAAGACTGTCATCTTGGGAATTTGATTGCTTAGCCTACAGATTAACAAAACTTTTTTTTTTTTAAATTGCATTTCTTATTAAGTACAGTAGTGCAAGGTAGAACCTAGGGCAGTTATTGAAAGTAGCAGTGGTCCTGTTTATTTCCTTCTTTTTTTTCTTGTCTTTACTTGTCCTTACGTTGTCTTGCCATACCTGTAGTTGTTGTTTGTCTCATATTGTGGGCCTATGCCTCACTGTCCTGCATCGGCGTTGGGCCATGTTGCAGCTTCCCGAACCGCAGGACATCAGCGACGAAGAGCTCATGCACATCCTCAGCTCGGACGATCCTACTACGTACCGAGTGCCCTTGAGCTTAGGCCTACCGCACGAGGAAGTTGACAAGAGTGAGTCGGGATTTATTCTTTCACCCTGAATTGGGTGAAACAGGGGGGGGGATCTCTAGGAAGTGTGAGGGACCAATCGGAGAAATCTATTTGCCACCTATTGTCGCACAACAAATGGCAGTTCACCAGTATTCCTGAAAAGGAAGGCGCATACCAGTTGCATCTTATCGGTGCATACTTGTGGGGGCGAAAACATGGAGACTTTTACGAAATAATGCAGCCTAAATGGAGAATGACATGGCGAGGCACGCAGAACAAAATGATCAGTGGGTTGTTAAGGGTAAAGAAAGCAGGCGCTCAGAAAACAAACACTGTTTATCGACATCTCAGCAAAGGTTAAAAGTAATTGGGCATCAACATGCCATGTATTGGGCAGGCTAACTAACTGCTGGTTATTAGAGTAACACATGAGGGTGAAAGAGATAGTGGGCAGATGAGGTTAAGAAGTTTGGCAAGGATAGCATGATCACAGCAAGCAGGACTGGATTAACTCGAGAAACATGGGTG